>NW_026877543.1:0-218716 GCF_032173495.1 Musca vetustissima
GTGAAAATAGATGCTGTCGTTTGGTTGTGGCAGTTACTGTTGTTGTTGCTGCTGCTGTTATGTCGTTATGGCACACTCAAAAAAAAAACGACACGAAACGGAAAAAAAGTAACTGCTATACAAATGTCGAAGTTAACTTAAGGTGGAAGACGACACCAATACACCTACACAAAAACGCAACTTGAATGGCACTATTTGGATTTTTTCGCTTCACACACAATAACAAAAAAAGAAGGAACGAACGAACTCTTGTCTCTGTGATAGCTTCAAGGCTTTTGAAAATGCACAAACACACACATACACATAGAGATAGGCTTTCGAATGTAACATTGGATGGTGTGGTATCAATTGTGGGTGGGTGTTAGTAATAGCAAAGGAATGGAGACCTAGAGAAAAAAATGGAAATCATTCCAAGGAAAAAAGTTCAAAATAACTTTGCCCGAGTAATAAGAAAGAGTCAATGTTGGGTTCTTTTTCGCCCTTTTCCTTTCTCTTTGGAAATATCAAAGAAAAGCAAAGATTTCGTTTGTGGTTTTGGTTGGCACTCAGGCAACCAGGCTCATAAAGCCAAACCAAACGAACAGAATACAAAATAAGGTTAAATATACAAAACTAAAAAAGAAACGACAGTTGCAGCCAGGCAAAGAAAACGAACGACGGCAGAGAATAATCGTAACATTCTCCATTGAAACAAAAGAATTGGCGTAATACAGTTTTCGTTTCGTTGCTTTTTTTCTTTCATTCCATTGATTTTGCTAGGCTCCTTAGCTACTTGTTTTTTGTGTTTTGTTCTTAAGAGTCTACAAGAAAGAATGACAATGGCGAAAAAGAAAATTTATATATTCTTTATGGCATAGACAAAGAAATTCTTGTGAAAATTGTTCTTGTAAAATTACTGAACTGTATGCGTTACAATTTCTTTTTGTTTTTCTTCTTCGCTTCGGTTTTCTTTGTAAAGGTAAACTGAAATGGAAGCTGCTTTGAAGATCAAAGAAAACAAATGAAATAAGGGCTTATTTCAAAGGAATTGAGGATTTCGCATTTTCTTAAAGAAAATAATATTTAAACGAATGAAATGAAGGGTATCATATAATCGGCCCAGTCCGACTTTACTACTTTCCATACTGGTTTTAAACTGTATTTCTCAGGCCTGGCTAAAATAAAAAAAATATATTTTATGGTTTGGAAAACGATATTTTTTTCTGAGATACACATTAATTTTAAAATACTTTTGAAAGCATTTCAGTGCTTGGAATTATTGAAAATATGATTTGATTTCTAAAAGAATTAATGTGAAAAGACTTCAAAGAGTGATTTTTTTTAAAAATATGTTTCAATTGTCAGGAATATTTAAAATTCTTTTAAGACCTCGATTTAAGAAAAATATTTTGTAAAGCATTTTTCAAAATCTTTCAAGAGCTCAAATATGTAAGAATATTTTTAACTGTCATTTTGATATGAATACCTTAAGAAAAGTGGGTTTTTTTATATGGCGCCCAACTTAAAAGTTTGGTTATATTTTTTTTAACTATATATCTCAGGCCTGGCTGAAATAAAATTTTTATATTTTTATGGTTTTGAAACCGATATTATCTAAAGTATAGATTGTTGTTTTTAATCAATGCTTGAAATTATTAAAAATATAATTTTTATTTCCAAAAATTATTGTTGAAGGTCTTCAATGCGTGAATTTTGAATTTAAGAATTTTTAAAGTTATTTCTAAGGCTTGAATTAATATTTCTTTTGGAAAGCCATTGTCAATGTCATTTAAGAGCTTGAATATTTAAGAATATTTTTAATTGTCATTTAAATGAGCATACCTTAAGAAAAATGAGTTTTAAGTCTATGTGGCGCCCAACTTACAAGATGTGAATATTTTAAAACTATATAGGCCTGGCTTAATTACAAAAATATTTTTATGATTTCGAAAACGATATTTTCTAAGGTACAAACTGTTTGTTTTATAATGTTTTAAAATCATTTCAATTCTTGGAATTATTTAAAATATAATTTGATTTCTAAAAATTATTGTTAAAGGTCTTCAAATCTGTAATTGATTTAATATTTTTTTAAAATCATCAGAAAATCAGAAAAAAATATTTTGGAAAAGATTTTTCAATGTCATTTAAATGCTTGAATATTTAAGAATATTTTTAATTGTCATTTAAATGTGAGAAAAAAGTCAAAACAAAAACATGTCTTAAGAAAATTGGGGTTTAAATTTAATTACGGAGCAAATTTGGCGCCCAACTGGGGTCTAATATGTAAAAACGGGCATTTTTATTTGTATAACTAATTTATCTCCCTATATTCGTCACTCCTTTAAATCTGAATAACCACAAATTTAAATAAAATTTCAAAACATTTTGAAAATCAATACCCAGTTAAGACCTCACACAAACGAATAGAGGCCTTCTATTAGAAGATCCAAACATTTTTTATTGGACATAAATTACCTGCAAGTGATCATTATTCGATTGTCTTTCATTATAAGTATACAATAACAAATAAGATAAATCATTGTTTGAGAGCTATGTTCAAAGATCTCCCCAATAAAAAAAGACATTTAAAAAAGTCAAAACAAAAACATGTCAAGAGTCATGTGTTTTGATGGATTTCCACCTTTGTTGTTGTCGTTGTAGTTCTTGTTTTTTATTTTGCTTTAATGTGTGATGCTGATGATGCTTTTAATTTTTATGAGGCCACTCACTTTGGCCAGTTACAAAACAATTGGAAAATTTATGACTTTCCTGTGGGCCTACAAAACAAAACCTACAATGGTGAATGAGTTTGTGTGACTGTGTTTTGTGTGCGTTTGAGTACTTAAAAAATAAATTAAACCGTTGCTTTGTTTTTGTGAAAATTGTTACAGTTGTCCAGAGATTTAAATAAAAAGATAGATGCCATTATAGCAATGGTCGGTATGCAAACGATATGTATTTCTGTTGTGTTTGGTTACATCAACCATTATTGTTGATGGCCAAATGTCGCCAGGGGTTTTGGAAGACCAAACACCTTTCAATCTCTACCATTTCCCCCTGTTTTTTAAATATTTGTTGTTGCTGTTGTTGGTAACTGAAACTTTAGCCATAAATACACCTGAAATTAAAAAAAAGAAAAATATAACTCAAAACTTTGTCCATGTGTGTTATCATTTCAAAGCATCGAACAAAGAGAGAGAAAGAGGTGGCCATGGCTAAGCGAGTGATGTTAGCCGACCATAAATGCTGGTTTCAAACCATTTGTTGGGGCTTGCGATGCTGTGCTAAGTGAGTGGAGTGAACACACTTCTCTACTAGTATTCATGCTGTCCCCAATGTAGTCAACCATAATATATTTTTTTGATTTTTTTTAAACTTGAGATCAAGAGGAAGCACAACCACCATAATTTGAGAAAAAAAAATTGTAAGACATTACCACAAACCTCAACGTGCCAAAAATATAAAAAAAAAAATACGTATGACATAGCATCGTTCATAGACTCATAGCTTCATTCTGGAGCACACACACACCCAAAAAAGTATCAGATTTATTACAAACTAAGTTTTACAACAGCAAAAATAGCTTAAAATTTATGACCTCCAGCATGAAATATTCGACCAACAAAAGGAAAGTAAGAATAAATAAAATCAACCAGAAAAACTTCATAAAAACAAAAAGAAAGAAAGCAATACAACTTTGTCGGAGAGTTTCGGTACTTTTAAAAAGAGAGGAAAATATTGGAGCACTCAACTGGGATATACAAGTTTTTACCTTTTTTGTACACAAACAAATCCATTTTATGCATATATTCGAACTGTTCAAGTTTCGAATGTGCCGAATATCAGGCCATCACCAACATACGCAGGATTTATTTCGGAGAGTTAGGTGGAAGCTGCAAGTTCATAGCCGAAAAAAATTGTATGGAACGTCCTTGGAGGGTATACATAAAGCGGGACCAATATTTTTTACATCCTGTAGGAATTTCCGAGCATTTGTAGTTACAATTATATGAGATGCTATGCCTAATTGAGGACTCATATAGCTCAACTTCCAAACTAAGATTTTTGCATTACACTACGCAAAATATTAAAAATATCGAAAATCGGTGGGAATCATTATATGGGAGCTAGGCCTAAATGAGGGCCGATATAGTTCATTCTCAAACGTCACGTTCTAGTATTTTTATCTGGATATCCTCTGCAGGTAGAATAATTACAACAGAGTCTTATAACCAAACCCAAAATGCGGAACATATCAGATAACTATTTTATAATAAAAAAAGGAGGTTATATGGGATCTACACACAAAAGGAGGCGAATATTAATAATAATTGTTGGAAGGTAGGATGCGGTTCAAAAATGCGCTCAAGAATCCCAAAATACCGAAAATTAGGGGGTGCCTTAATATGGGTGCTACCCCAAGAAAATGGACTTATATTTTTAATTTTTAGTGGAGAGATTTGCTACACAATAAGAACTCAAAGTACTAAATTACTGCTAATTCGGTCGATCGAATGTCAAAACCCCCCAAAAACTGAAAATTGGGGGCTACTGTTATATGGGGGCTAGCAGAAAAAGTGAACCTATATTTATAATTTTATAATCTCAAGAACCTCAACATATCTCAATTCGTTATATCTCAATTCGTTTAGAGGCTAGGTGATTACAAAAGACGAACGGATATAGCGAAATGGTTGGGGAAAAGAATACCATTATTTTTTCGGCAGATGGCTGCACTGATAGATTTCTCATAAAGTATCGATCAAACAATTTCAGATTTATGCTCTTTGGAATGATGACATTTCGTAGTAAAAAAAATTATTTTGCTGTTTTTTGTTTGGGGCATTCAGTTGTGAATTACATGATGTTAACAATTGAAGTGAAAATTCGGTACATTTTTCAGTTTTTCTTTGACAAAGGCGAAAATGCAAACCAAGCGGCCAAAATTGTGAGTGGTGTTCATGATTCCGATACTGTAACAGCCAATTGTGTGCAATTTGGGTTTCGTGGATTCCGTTGCGCTCAGATAGGCCGGTCGTGGAAAATGTCGATAAAATCGGAGAAATGATCGAAGTTGGCCTGAATGTTAGTAGTCGTAACATCGCTTAGGAGCTAAAACTCTGTTTTAAACCATTTACAATTGTCGAGAGACGGCCAGAAACTTCGGGAGCTTGGTTGGGAAATTTTAATGCAATGCGGACTTGGCACCAATCGATTATCATATTTTTCTTGCATTGCAAAATTTCCTTAACGATCAAAAATTGGTACCTAGGGAGGATTGAGACAATCGACTACTACAGTTTTTTTTGCAAATAGAGAGCAGGACTTCTATGAGAGAGGCATTGCCTTTAAAATTACAACAACTAATATAACAAAACGGTGTCCAAATCGGACATTCCGAAGCATATTAAATGAAGTCATATAGTTCATATAAAAATAATGGATTTCTTTTTCCCCAACGTAACATTGAAATACATAAAAAAGAAAATCCTTCAATTTACATTTTACAAATTTATGCATTTGAATTTTTATATATCTCCCAACTGATATCACTGAAATCGTTTTTTTTATTTTGAATTATTTCAATATTTACTTTACAGCTTTGGGTTGCCCTAACCTCTCTCCAATGAACTCCATACTGTCAGGGAAAAATTTATTTTGTGAATTTTCCCAAAAACAGCATATTTTTTGCATAGCAGTAGTAGTAGATTTGTTATTAATGATAACAATACCAACAAAATATAAATTTTTTTCCAACTAACAACAAAAAAAAATATTTTACAAATCAAGCAAATAAACCTTTTGCACAAACGACCATAAAGAGGAATAACAAAAACAACAACAGCAGCAGGAATAGGGTTTTTGTGGTTAGATAAATCTATTCATAATAGATTCCTGCTAGGTGAATGCCAACAGATTTATGAAAAATCCAAAAAAGAAAAACAACTGTGGTTGTGTGTGTGTGGCACACACACAAACCCACAGAGGGAGAGGGAGAGATTTTACAGAAACCAGTAACGTTGTTGACAAAAACAGATCACAAAATCCGTTTTTATAATTTTAACATTTATAATAGAAAACATAGAATCAGGCACACACCGACACACACAAACACAAGCCTAGATAACTAAATTTATGCATATCAACTAATACGACTATGATATGATTTTGTCATTTTGTTGTTTTCTATGCTAATTTCTATACACACATTTACACAAGAAGGTGTAGGTGTGTGAGGGTGTATTTTGTTGGGGGGAGAAAGGAGAGGAGATGTATTTTGTTGGGGGGAGAAAGAAGAAGAGATTGTTGACTTGGTACGAGATAAGCACATCAATGTTTAAATATCTAAAAATTTACATTTAAATGTGTATGTGTGTGCTTGCGTGCATTTGTATCAACATTTCCTGTTTGCCATTTTGCCTTATCTAACCATATTACTGAAGAGCACACACATATACTGCACGTGCCTTGGGAATCATGCATACTATATAAATATTTTTCAGATCTCAAACACACACACACACCGCACATAGACCTTCAGACACGCCCACACACACATTTAAGCATTATGTTAAATATTTCTCTAAGGCATCTTTCAAGAGTAATTTAATGACTGTAAAGTGTTATACCTTTATGAGTTATACACATATCAAACACACACATAAATCTGAGTGTGTGTTTGGCACACATATTTACCGAGTAAATACACAGGAGATGTATATGTGTATATTATGCGTTCTTTTTAAATATTTTAGTAACAACCAAAAAAATGCCTTGAATTTTTACAACATTTTTATTGCAGCGATGGCAGCAGAGTCGTAAAACATAATACCCAACATTTGTCCACGAATTGCCAAATATGCCGTTGTGTATTTTGTATGAGCAATAGAATAAAATGGAAATTATTCCCATTGTTATTATAAAAAATGCTGTGATTGATGCTCTTGATTCCTTTAGAAATATTCTCTTTGAATTTAAAATGTTTTATGTTCGACAAAATGTTATTGGCAATAAAATGAACTTTTTATGTAGGGATTTTTTAAATAGGAATGAACAAAATGTTTGTGATTTTTTTTAAATATTTGTGAAGGAATCCCACACATATTTTGAAGTAATATTTTTGAAGGACTTGGATTCTCGGATTTACAATATGAATATATTTTAAGCATTTTATTTAAGGACATAAAGATCAAAAACTAGTTATTTTTTAGAATATTATTAACAGGTCCATAAGCTAGGATTTTTAAAGATTTTTTTTTTTCAAGGACTGACAGGAACAAAAACATCAATTTTTCTGTTATATATTTTTTTCTTATATATTTTTTTTATTTTTATATATATATATATTGAAATAATATTTTCAAGGATACTGTAACATCCAATTATGTGCAATTTTGGTTTCGTAGATTCCGCTCGGAAATTTTTGATGTTAAATATGCACCTCATGTTAGCAGTCGTAACATCGCCCAGGAGCTAAAAATCGACCATAAAACTGTTTTAAATCATTTACAATTGGCCACAAATGGTCAGAAATTGGCCAACAGGAAAGTGTCGTGTTCCACCAGGCCACACACATCTACAGTGACTTGCCAGAAACTTCGGGAGCTTGGTTAGGAAGTTTTAATGCATCCTCCATACTGTCCGGACTTGGCACCAACCGATTATCATCTTTTTCTTGTATTGCAAAATTTCTTTAATGATAAAAAATTGGTGTCTAGGGAGGATTGCGAAAATTGACTACCAGAGTTGTTTGCAAATAGAGAGCAGGACTTCTATGAGAGAGACATTATGAAGTTACCTTTAAAATGACAACAAATCATACAACAAAACGGTGTATATTTGGTGCATAATGGGACATTCCGAAGCATGTTAAAAAAATCCTATAGTTCATATCAAAATAATGGATTTCCTTTTCCCCAACCTAATATTTTTTGAAGTTTTTAAATTTTTTCGTAATATTTCGATAATTAACAGATATATAAAAGTGATTTTTTTTAAATAATTTTTTTAAGCACTAACAGAGCTATAAGCGCGGATTTTAATAATATTTTTGTAATACAAATATATTTTTGTTCAAATCCTTATAAAGTTGCAGTCCATAAAATAATTTTTTTTTATTTTTGGAAGGACCAATGAAGCTGTAATCGTGGATTTTTAAGTATAATTTTTTGGGGGTAAAAATTTCGTTGATGGAAATTTTTAATACAATTTTTAGAGGCCAATATGAGGAGGAGGATATTAGTACCCTGAACATAAATTTGACTAATATTTTTTAATTATAAATAGCAAATCTTTCGGTGAATTTTTATATTAAGTTCCTGAAGATATAAAATCGTGATAATCTTAGACTTTATTTTAATATTGACTAATTTTAGAATAACAATTAGGTCTTAAAATTGTTCATCCTTAAATATCGTCCAAGCATTCCGCATCCTTTGACAACCATTATTTGCTATGTAATTTACTCACATGAAATATGAGCCGTTTCTGTTTATTTTTAAAGCCTAAATTATTTTCCATTTTTTCAGTTTTGCTGTTTTTGTGTTTTTTTTCCTTCAACAAATAATTTGAGTTTAAAGTTTTTTTCAGTGCCTGTTGCAATTTGTTTTATGATAAAACTTTATTGCACTTCTAATGAATGGCAAAGTTTTGAATTTTGTATATTCATTTTTTGTTTTGTTTTCTTTGTTGTTGCATAACTACAAAACTTTGAAATAGTTATTATCATTATTGTTAATAGTTGAGTTTTTCAAAAATGAAAAAAAAAACCAAATAACGTTTTACACAAAAATGATAAAGAATAGTTTTCAAAATGACTTAAAAACGAGGGCCAAATGTATTTAAAAAAAATTAAAAATTTCCCATGATTTGTATTAGGTTGGGGAAAAAGAAATCCATTTTTTTCGGATCGGAATGTCCAGTTTGAGCCAAATATGCACCGTTTTGTTGTATGATTTGTTGCCACTTTATCAACATTTTCAACGACCGGCCTACCTGTGCGAAAATCTACGAAACCAAAATTGCACATAATTGGCTATTACAGTATCGGAACCATAAATACCATTCACAATTTTAGCCGCTTGGTTTGGTTTTCACCGTGGTAAAAAAAACTTAAAATCTACCGAATTTTCTTTTTGTTTACATCCATTTTTAACACCTTGTAACTCACAACTGAATACACCAAACAAGAAACAGCAAAATAACTTTTTTTACTGTGAAATATCACCCTTCCAACGAGCATAAATCTGAAATTGTAAGATCGATACTTTACGAGAAATCTATCAGTACAGCCTTCGGTAAAAAATAATGGATTTCTTTTGCCCCAACCTAATATTATCTCTTATAAACCCCTATTCCATTTGTGGTTCCCTATGAGGAACTATTGGTGAAGACATGGATCTAGAATTAGGAAAAATTATTCGTGAAGAATTGGATCTTGAACTTGAAATTTTCTCTAAAAATACAATATTGTCCTGGCTGAAGCCATATGGCTTATACATAGCTCCTGAATTTATTTAGTTTAAACTACTTTTTTATTTTAATTTCGGAAAAAATCGAAATTTTCATTCCTAAACTCAAATAGTCGTTATGCAACATCATCAACTTAACTTAATTTTATTTTACATTTTATGATAATAAGGTTAAAATGTTTAATTTTTTTTTTGAGTTTTCGCTTCGGTTTTCCTCTCGACGCTGCAATTGTCGTTTGCCTTCATAACAGCTTTGCCAATCAGTTTTGCTTTTCATTCTCCAGGTATCTCCTCAAAATCTCTTTTCGTTGCTATTATTTTATATGTGACAGTGGTTGTAGCTACACCCGAACAGTTTTCCATTTCCAATGCCATATATACATACATGTATATATAATCATAAGTATCTGTATGTATTCATGTATGTGTGTGTGTGGGTGGCTTATAGTTATAATTTATTTAAAAAGAGATGTTCATATGACGACAAAAGTAAGGTCGCTGGCAGCAGCAGTAACCTGGAAAATTTTGAGGGCATAATTAATGTGTGGTAAAAGGGATAAATGACTTAAGTAATAAAATTAAAAAATGCAGAAATAAAATAAAATTTATTCCCTTCGATTTTTAAACTATATTGATTATTGGTCAAAAATATCAGCTATATAGGAAAATATAGCCTCAAATTCAAAATGTAACCCATATAAGTAGGAAACACTTTTTCCTATTATACACAAATTAAAGTTATTATTTTATACGTTTATATTTTCTGTATACACTTTTTTCGTATTCCCCGTAAATGTTTTCTTTTTGCTGAAAAAAGCGAGACTTAATACATTTTGCATTTTACCTATACACATTAGTAATATTTTCCATCATCCTGTTTTTCATATTCCTATTGCTTTATATTCCCGTATGTTGTTTTCTTTTCACCAACAAACAAATGTCACTTAATCCATTTTGCATTTCATCGTGTCTTACAAAATGTGTGTTTGTCATAAAGTCATTGTATGTGGTGACACCATGTAAGCCAGTTGTATTAAAAATCTTACAATCTGGCTTAATTTTTTCGGTCTGTCTGTCCTTCCGCCAAGCCATCCCTGTTGTTTTTTTTTTATTTCAGATCATAGTCGGCTTTAAATGATAGGTGTTCCCCATATTATTATATTTGCTTCGAAATATTGTCGATCTGTTGATTGATCTCTGGACTAATACGGCCATTGTTCGCCTGAACAATAACGTTGACAAAGCGTATAATTTCTGTGGCTGTTTTGAGACGGCTGCTGCCGCTGTTTGGGTGACAAAAAGCAATGTCACAATGTGCGCTTAAAAACACATATGCGCCTGCGCACAGAAACGTTGTTGTGTTTACACTTCAATTGCTTTGAATGAATGGTTGCGGCTGGAGGCATAGACGCACAAGGAAAGTCACCCAGTTTTGATCTGAGGTTTTGTACTTCTTCTACATGTGAGGTCTGTGCGACACAGATTATCTAAGGATTAACAAATTGCTCTATTCGACTATGGGTGGTTGTTTTTCGATTTTTTTGAATAATATTGGTATAGATGTATCTGAAGAAGAGGATAGAAAAAATATTGAAAAAATCGTAGTTGATGGCAAAGAAGATGATTTGTCAACCTTTTGTTGACTTTGAACACGTAACCAAAAAAAAAATAAATAAATAAACAAAACAAAACACAGAGAATAATAAATATATATGGAGGATGTTGGATTGGAATCACATAGTTCTTCTATTTTTTTTATTTTGTAATTTTACAAAATTAAACGAATAATTATGATTTGAATTTTTTAATAAATTTAATAAAATTATCTAGGAGAGGATTTTACGCCTATGCCTTTTGAATGACTCAAAAAAAAAAGAAAAACAATCACCCAGGGAAACTTTCAAAGCCCTTATTTAAAACATACACGCCTATTGCTCAGGGAAATCTTCAAAACTTTATTTTAAAAATCCGCTCATATGGCCTTCGGAAGGCTATAAAAAAGTCTTTACAAAATTCACTCATATGATCTCGGGAAGCATATAATATTATTTTTTAAAAAAAATTCGAGCCTATGGCCTCGGAAGCCATAATAACATTCTTTAAAAAATCCGAACCTATGGCCTCGGGAAGTTTATAATAACATTATTTAAAAAAATCGAGACTATGTCCTCGGGAAAACTATAATAATTTTATTTAAAAAATCCGAACCTATGGCCTCTGGAAGTTTATAATAATATTCGAAAACTTTATTTTAAAAATCCTCTCATATGGCATTCGGAAAGTCTATAATAATATTCTTTAAAAAATCCGAGCATATTGCATCGGGAAGGCCTTATTTAAAAAATACACGCCTATGGTTCAGGGAAACCGAAACATTTTAAAAAATCCGAGCCTATGGCGTCTGGAAGCCTATAGTAATATTGTTTAAAAAATCGGAGTCATATGGCCATCGGGAAAGCCTATAATATAATAATATTCTTTAATTCTTTAAAAATTCGAACCTATGGCCTCGGGAAGTTTATAATAATATTATTAAAAATCCGAGCCTATGGTCTCGGAAAGCCTATAATGATGAACTATAGCATCTGGAAGTTTATAATAATATCCTTTAAAAACCGAGCCTATGGTCTTGAGATGTCTTCAAACCCCACCATTAAAAAACCACGCCTGTGGCCTGGGGATGTTTTTAAACCCCTCGTGAGGAAGTCTTTAAAATTTTTCTTTATTTTCTAGTATTTTGTTTTTATCCTGCGATTCCTTCTCCATAAATAGAATTCAATCTACCTCCTCCTTTTTACCTCGAACAAATCATTGATTCAACTGTCAAATACAGAAGTTGTAGACTGTAGATTTCGAAATAAAACAAAACCAAAAAAAAAAACTTTTGACAAGATTGTTCGCCAACCCCTCCACCCTTTTGCTACCATTATTTTGTAACTATTGGTTTTCCTTAAAGCCAAGTTGATTCCTAGGAAAAGAAAACTATTATTATTGGTGTTTTTGTTGTTGCTGTGCGGTTTCAATTTGTTGGTTTGAGTTCGTTCTTCGTCGTCGTTCCTATGAAAAGTTCTTTTGGTTGCACTTGGTTGGATTTCTTGGAAGTTTAATGCAGGGCAACAACACTTCAATGAACATGAAAAGTAAACACAACAATAACAAATGCAACAAAAAAATACAGAACCAAGTTTAGGGGAAAATTTTGTAGAAACAAAAAGTTTTTTTTTGCAACATGCAAAGGCCATCAAGATATTTTCGTTGTTTTTATTTTTCAGTGCTAAATTTTTGGTAAAAGGGGAAGGGGGAATTATTTATTTTAGTTTACTTGTTTTTTATTTTCCTTCTAATTTGTGTTAAGTGTAAAATAAATAATAAAAAAATGGAAGAAAAAAAGTCAAGTTACATGAGAGCCGACTAACTGACATTTACTTACTTTTCTGATAGATTCGGTCAAGGACGCTGCATCTGAAACCCCAAGTGAGTGTTGGGTTTTTGTTAAGATGAAGATATATTTTGTCAACATGTAAGAAAGCTTGCGGACATTTTTGTCAAGTTTTTGTAATTTCGATTGAAGCTAACGATATGAATATTAGTTACAAAAATTTTGGGGGAATTTCTATATACATAAAATTTATTGTGTTTTTTCTTAAAATTTAAAAATAACAATTTTCTAGTACCCAATATCTCCTGACATTAAAATGATAAATATTAGGATTAAAGTTTATTTTAGTTTGAGAACATATGGTGAATTTTTATGCAAAATACTTGATCCTCCTTCTCAAAATGAAATGTAGAGGGAGCCATTATCTCAAGTTTTTAACATGTGAAGTTCCAAGGAAAATATCTAAAATTATAAGTGATATTTTATCTTTATGAATTATACATACCGATATTTTTTATTCGATGACATTTAGTGAAATTGGGTGTAGAAAATTGTCTTCATTCACACTAACTTACAAATATGAAATATAGATGGAGTTTTAACACACTAAATGAAAAGAACATAATAGTATATATATAAAAATTGGAACGGGTATATAATATATACACCGATTTATTTTCCTCGATAAGTAATAGGGAAATTTAATGTAGAATATTTCTTCCATTGACATCATGTCCCAAAAATGATATTTAGATGGCGCTTTTGCCTTAATTTGGAAATTTGTGAAATTTTGCAAACATTTTTATATGAACAAATTGACCCCGACTTTTCATTCATATATATTGCATATAGTGAATGCTCCTTTTCAGGTACCTTTAGTGAAATTTGATGCGGAACATTTTTTCCATTGACACTAACTTACAAAAATGAAATATAGATGGCGTTGTGGGTAAATTTGTAACATAAGAAATTAAACAATTTTATTCTATATATACCAATTTGAAACGATATTTTATTAATCCGTATTATATATACTAAGTTCGTTTGTTCGGTGCCACATACTGAAATTAAATATAGAATATTTTTTCCATTGACAACATCTTCCAAAAACGACATTTAGATGGAGCTATTCACATAATTAGCAGGAAAGCGTTATTAATGAAATATATTCTTTAAACACCAATTTGAACCGATATTTATTATTAATACGTATTATACTGATTTCTTTTCTTCGATGACTTATAGTGAAATGTTGTAGAATATTTCTTCCATTGACATCACGGACCAAAAATAATATTTAAAGGGCGCTTTTCTCATTATTTGAAAATTTGTGAAATTTTTCAAAAAAAAAAAATGTATATGAACAAATTGGACCCGACATTTCATTCATATATATTGCATATACTGTATGCTCTTGTTCAGGTACTTATAAAATCTGATGTAGAATATTTTCTTCGTTTGCACCAACTTACAAAAATGAAATATAGATGGCGTTTGGTTCAAATTTTTTTACATAAGAAATTAAGCGAATATTTTCTATATATTCAACATTGGGGGATATTATATTAATTCGTATTATATATACCAATTTCGTCTGTTTTGTGTGACATACTGAAATTAAATGTAGAATATTTTTTCCATTAACAACATCTTCCAAAAACGACATTTAGATGGAGCAGTTGCTTTATTTTTGCTGAAAACCACAATTAAACGGATATATTCATTAAACTCAAATTCGAGCCAGTATTTTATTAATTCGTTTTATATATAACGATTTCTTTTCTTCGATGACTTATAGTGAAATTTGGTGTAGAGTATTTCTTTCATTGACATCATGTTCCAAAAATGATATTTAGATGGCGTTTTTGTGTTAATTTGGAATTTTGTGAAATAGAAATTTTTATATGAACAAACTTTTTTCATTGCATATAGTGAATGCTTCTGTTCAGGTAATTTTAGTGAAATTTGATGCGGAACACTTTCTCCATTTGCACCTACTTACAAAAATCAGATATAGATGGCGTTTGGCTCAATTTTTTAACATAAGAAATAAAACGAATACGAGTAGTGACATTTCCGAAAATCAAGACCTGAGGAAGATTTCAACAAAATTTTAAAATTCTATAAAAATAATTTTTAATTAAATTTTATATTATTTATTTGGGTTTGGTTTAGTATAAAAACTGTGCACCAAGACCAATATTCAGTTACGTATTTTATTTTTATTTCCTTTGCATTTATTAAAAAAATGTTGTCAATAAAATTGCCGACGGTATTTTAAAAATTGTCTACGCAATGCAACACCAATTATTAATGCTCTTCATCGTTGACTTCATTAATATTGTCACTGGTTCATAAAGCACACAAATTATAAATTTTATAAAGTCAATTGAGTCAGCGATACCTGCTCGCCGACAACACTTGACAATAACCGGAACCATTTAACACACATAATTAACATCTTTAGGGGTTTTTTTCTTTGTCGAAAAACAAAAAGAATGGCAAAACAACACTTGACACGACACAAAAAAATTGACTGGAAGGGGGTGGACATTTTTCTGGTTTTTAAAATAGAACCATAAACATATTTTGTCAAGTCACACATAGAGACATTAATAAAAAATTAGTTTCAGCGAATGAAACTCGCACGCCCCCCCAACTCCGTGCACACACACATAATGGCTTCCTTCTCTCTCTCTCTCTCTCTAGCTAGCCATTGATGTTTAAGGGCTATTTGTTTCCCCTAAAACTGAAATGCTTCCCCCTTACTTGGGAATATCGACGAACAAGTGGTGGCAACTACATTTTGTCCTTTCTTTCGGCTTTCTTAATGCACTGTGGCGAAGTGGTAAATGTTTCAAACGGGAATTTATCACGCTTTGCAAGGTAATAAAGTTGTAGCACATGGCCAAGAGCCCAAAAGGAAACATGTGAGGAACTAATGCCATATCGAGACACAACAGCTCAATATAACCTGGCAGTTGCTTTACGAACTGAAAATATTTAGATGTTCTCGAAGGGGGACCCATTTCGTTCGTCGTCGTCGTATCAATGAAAATGCGTAAATATACAATTGAATGTGTTACGATTTGATATGATTTGCAACGCATCAGCCAACCAGTCATTCATTCTGGCAGTCATCTCTCCATACGACCAACCATTCAGCCATATCATCAGCAATAAAACGTGGCCCACTACCATTATTTGGTATTTTATGGCTAGACTTATTCTCCTTCTTCTTCCTTCTCGTTTTCTGCAAGCATGACTTGCTTGAAAAATAAAATTTCCCCAAAAGGGGGAAAAACGATTTGTTGGCATTCCTGGCACGAGCTTGAAATCGTTGTCGTCATTGTGTGTGTGGGGTTTCTTTTTTGGTTCACACTTGATTTAGCATACCAAACATTCAAACATTTTATCATCAAAAAGAGAGAATACCCCAGAAAAGTCAGACTGCAGATCCAGAAGCCAATAAAATGTTTGAAACCCAAGCTGTATTATAAATTGACTTGTAGACCGCCTTCCTATTCGGTCGGAGTATTAAAGTTACAATTCATTTTATTTTTTGATGATCCTTTGTAAAAGTGTCCTTAACAAATTTGTTGCCAGGAGTCACATCTGTTTTTTTTTAAGCACCCTTTCCGTTTTCTATGTTTTTTTTACTTCAAAGGCAATTGTGCAGTGTCGGACTGGTTGGTGCCACCACAAAAAGTTTGCGTGTTGAATAGTCATTGTTGTTGGTAGATAGTTGATGTTTAAAATATTGAGAAAACTCCGTCTTAGGAAAATGGTATAGAATATAAAAAAATTGTTATAAGATGTTAGGACATAATATAAAAGAAGTCTGCCCACCATAAGGTGAAGGTTATGTTGAAACACTATAGTGGTCCAGTTTTTATTTTATCCCCAATATAGCAGTACCTCCGGAATTTCTCTATTTTGGGGAGCTTCGGCAGGTTTTATTAATATCATTGGATAGAACATCTTCCTAGGAAAAAATATGAATATTGATTTATGTTTCGGGTTAGGCCCGTTTCAAAAATCGAACATTTATGCAGTACTTTCCACCCCCTTTCTTCTTATCTCAATTAATTTCCAATTTATTTTCAAACGAATATTTTAATCCACATTTTCCCCGGAGGCCTAATATAATTTTTTCATAAATATAATTGATATATATTTTTTTCTGCAACGGATTATCCCACATCAGGAGCAAGGATCATCAATATGTCTAAACAACAAGAACAGCAGTCAGCCATTGTTTTAGGCCTCATTGATTGACTAAACCCACATTTCACTGCCTCCGTTTTATTTTTTTATTTTCGTTTTCTGTCATTTCCCATGTCATAAAAATGGTTACAGGCAAAAGTTGTTATCCTGGCAAATAAGAAAGACGAACGAACGAACAAAAAAAAAACGAAATCAAATAATAACAAGTTCCGTTTTTCTCTGTTTTGTTCGACAAGAAGTAAAATAATATTTTCATATGGAAGCGTTGAAATGAAAGAAAAACACAAACATTGTATTTTTTCGAGAACAACAACAGCAAAAAATAATAAAAACAAAAAACGGGACTTCAAAAAAAGCAAAACAACAACAACGAAAGGAGTTGAAGCATTAAGGAGTGAGCAACGACAGCAGTAAGTGGCAGAGTTGTTTCGATTTCACACAAACAAAGGTAAAAGGTAAAATAACAAACCAACCGAATATCAGCAAACAATATCAGTGGCAGCACCACCTTTACGCTTCAATGCGTAACCTTGCGTTTATCCCATATTCAGCCAAACATCGTGGCTCAGTCATTCATCCTGAGTTTTGAAAAATACCTAACAAAAATCCTTGCTTGATATGTTGTTCTCGGGGTGCTATAAAAACAACAGCAACAACTCACTCGCCAGCGATATCAATTTCAGTTAATCCTCTGCAAAAAAAAAAAAAACAGATATCCTTCCAAGCGTAAATTTATGCTCTGCAGTGACAGATGAAATAAAAGGTGATGTGTGTTTGAGCGCGATTATAACTTTCCCCTATGCCTTAGTCTGTATGACTGAGAACGTTAGATTGTTTGTTGTCGGATGATGTTTATGCAACCTTAGACTTAGCAAATACAATTTTGAAAATGGTTTGTAGTTTTTAGAGATAATATTGTTGTGTTTTTGTGTATTCGAGAAAGTGATCAAATACAGAACTATCATTTCAGACTACTGTTCACACCCTGGTCTTCCTTCATCCTAATTATGATAGTAATCAGCCATAATTATTCTACTTTTATTCAGACTTATCCCGCCGCAGTATGTAGAATTTATTCCAAAAAAATGTTTGCTAATAGATTTAAAATTAAAAAATAAAATATTAACGATTTTTTTGAAAAATTGCAGACATTAAAAAAAGGACCTTTTAAAAATTGAAAACCCTACATTGTATTTTTGTTCTTTTTTGAAAAAAAAAAAACATTTCACGGCTCATTTACATATAAAAATATTAATAAATTTAATAAATATGTTTGAAAAAAAAACCATCCCTGCTTAAAAAAAAATAAAATCATTCCAAAATTCTGAAAACCCCACTACTCATGAAATTTTATTTTTAAAATTTCACGTATGCGTACATTAAAAAATTATTATTTCACGTCTTGCAAAAACTTAAATTTGAAAAAAATATTTGAAAAAAAAAATATAAAAAATTCACGCCTTGAAAAAAATATGTTTAAAAAATGCAGTCTTCTTCTATATTAAAAAATTTTTAAGAATAAAAAATGTAGTCCTCGCCGATATTTGAAATGAAAAAAGTATATTCTTAATATTTATATATTTGATGTTTATTCCGAGCCTGGGTAATATTATGCGATATGATATATTCAACAGCACCTCTTCCTTATACTGACATATTTTCCGAATATTACTAATATTCAGTACAGCCCTTCTAATTAGTTGCCCATTTTTCCTTCACCGTGGCATGTATTGTGATGTTCGGCTTATAATTGCGGCTTATAGATCGGCTCAAAAAAAAAACACACACAAAAAAATTAAGTTTTCAGTCAACTTCATTCCAAAATTATTATCTGATTATCACCGAAAATTATAGGCTCATGTAAAATTTTATAACTGGAACCTCATGTAAAATTTCAAAGCGATCAGCGCTATATTTCCGCCGATTATAACAGAGTCTAATGTAATCGGTTACTAAATAATATCTGATAATGCTTATTCTTCTCCACGTATAATTTCGCGATGTTCAACCAAAAAACCGACAAAACTTAAGTATTTGGTCAATTTCCTCCCCTAAATATTAACCGATATTTACCAAAAACAGAACCCATCCTACATGCATTTCGTGAAGATAGGTTCATAACTGTTGCCTGTATCGTATTTACAAATTATAATGGACAGACACTCATGTCTGGATCGAGATATGACAATCGGTATACTTAAAGGTGGGTCTAGGACCAATATTTCGCGGCGTTACAAACTCTTGGGACTGCACAAAGCAATAATACCCTGACAACATAGAGTATAAAAATTCACACGTCTAATCTATTTGAATAAAATATATTAAAAAAATCAAAAAAAAAAAAAAAATAAAAACAGAATCGATCAAAAAATTTAGAAAATGCACGCTTTATTTACTAAAAAAAATAAAAATATTAAATTTTTTTAAATACCTGAAACAAATATTTTCAAAATTAAAATTAAAAAATGATTTTTTTTAATCTTTACAAGCCGTTTAAATTTTTAAAATGGCATTTATTTCACCTTTTCTAAGTTACCCATTTTAAGGCTTCTATTATTCCGATACTCTTAAAATTCAATTCAAAATTCCTTGTTTTGAAATCTAGAAAATTCGACTTTTGAAAAAGGAAACTCTCTCATTTCGCTTTTCTTTGTAACGCAAAACTTTTTTTATCTTCACTACGATTTCATGTCATTCCTTTTTTCTTTATATCTGATTATCCTTTGTAGCTATTCCAAAGCATTGCTCTTTTTTTCCAAATGGCATAGATGAAGAACAAGTTCTCCAAGAGAAACGACAACCCATTGCAATTTCAAAACCTTTTGAAAAAATAACATTCCTCTCACAACTACTTTACATATGAATTCAAAAGACCCATAAGGCCGAAATTGAAAAGACCCAAAATGGATTGATGTGAAAATGCACTGAGAGAAAAATTATTCGAAATCCTATGGCCATATAAAAAAGTCCACAAAACAAGTCCAAATCTCTGCCAAAAATATATTTGCCCGATTGGGACGAAATGTTGTATTGTGTGCCAAATTAAGTCTATAATGACGTGTGTTAAACTTGAAGTGGGTTCAGATTTAGATATAGCGCCCAAATATAAGTTCGTCCTATTTCCCTGGAATTTTGCCCCAAATTGGCACGAAATTCTCAAATGAAGTCCATAATGATGTTTGTAGACTTATATTAAAATTGAGCACGTCTTTTAGATACCCAACGTAGCTCGATATATTTTTAAAATCTGGGCTATAATAGACCCAGGACCATAGAATTTGTATTGGAAATTTTTGGGCTGTAGAAATGAAATCCCGAAGTTTTAAGATTTGTAATTTTTGTATTTAAATATTACAATTTGAAATTTCAGGACACTCGGATAGTAATTCTAATGTCCAATTTTTGTAGGATAGAATGTATTTTAAGCTGAGAAAAAATAATTCCTTCGACCTAAAATTTTAAATTAAACCCTTTTGTGACAAACTTTTCTTCATCTGCCCCCTGCTCGTCTTTGTACTTTGTATGATACTAGAAGTTGCAATTGTTTCATTATTATTTTTATTTTATTTCTACTTTTTAAAACCCCAACCTCATTTCTCCCAGTGCATCTCCTCCTCCCAACAAATATCCATTGATTGTTTCTCCCACATCTCTCGCTCCAAAGTAGATCCAAATTGAATTCTAACTTCCTAACAAAAGACCGCCGGCAATTGGTGTTGTTGGCGGCGGCAAAGAATAACAACAAAAGGATTTCGTTACCAAGTGGTGTTGGGGACGGAGGGTTCCTCTAGTATTTTGCTTTGTTTTTGTTTTATTGATGTTATTTTCTAGAGTTCTTTGCAAAACGGTGGCAGTTGACTAGCTGTTGTCGTTGTTGCTGCCGCACGATTTTATTGTATTTCATTGTTGTTGGTGGAATAGTGAAAACCTACAAAAGCTATGTTTTTGACAGTTTTTCCAACGACAACATAAACTTGTCGTTGTTGCCGTCATCAGCATGGCCTTCGTTGTTGTTGTTTGTCGGCATCGTTGAGCATGAATGGGAACCGCAATCATATGCTTCAAGACCAAATTCCAAATTGACATGCTGCTGCGGGGTGGGTGACAAACCCACACTCTGTTTTTTTTATTTTTTATTTTTCCTAAACGGTATTCCTCTTGCTTTCAATATCCCCTTTCGCTTTGTTTCTCTTTATTTTTCTTAAGTCTTGAATTCCTTTGAATGTTTTTTTTGTGTTTTCATTTCTTTATTTTCTAAGACGTCGTTTGAAAACTATGCTGTGCATTGCAATTCGAAAACTTCTTAGGATTCTTATGCTATTTGCATGACATTATTGTTTGCGTTGTTGTTGTGGAAAATAAAATACAGTTTTTTTTTGTGGAGAAGAAAAAAAGATTTCGAATTTCATATATATTTAACGATCTTTTATTCACTTTCAAAAAAAAAAATGGAAATACTTGACACTACTCATTCTATGTGTATATTAGGAATAGGGACAAATATAGTGTATTCGGGAGCCATTTACAAGAAATCGGACGAAATTATATATGGCAGCTAAGTAAAAAACTTGACCGACTACCACCAATTTCAATGGGTTTCGTCATTGGATGTCATTGGTTAGCTGCCATATATAATTTCGTCCGATTTCGTGTAAATGGCGCCCGAATACACTATATTTGTCCCTATCCCTAATATACACATAACGCTGTATCTACATCGAAATTATGTACAGAAATTACGTAGTCAAGGTGGCCCGGTTTGACTTTGGGCTTCGATCTTGTCGAAACCCGTGTCGGAACTCCGTTTATCCATATTTTCATAGCCGAAATTTATGTCGAATATGTTCAATTGTAGCACAGTATTAGCTCCACATAAACGCAATGCAAATCCGCCGTCGTCCATATCACGAGTCAGTCATGTCAATTTACATTTTATGGGAATCCATTAAATGCCACCAAAACACTCTGGCAGACATGCACCTAACCTGGCTCTCATGGTTCGCAACTGATAAACTAACAAATAAATTTACAACAATACATGTGTAGATAAACATACATATCTACACACACAATTGGTATTTGAATTCCTTGAGTAAACTAATAATGAATGCTTTATAACCGTAACGTGGCGTATCTAACATTTATACACATTATGGATATATGTACGCATGTATGTCGGATTTTTAGTCTGGTCCGAAAACGGGGAATATGCCAGTTTTGTGTGTGTGTGTGGTTGTTTAAATGTCACAGTGTACATTTCTGTTTGCCGGGATGGTGAAAAGGAACGACACACATATGCATAGCTCGCTCAATGGATGGTGGATGCCTGGTTGCCTTGGTATATGGAAAATGTGTGGGATTTTATAAGGAGCCACATAAGAATGCATCATACTTGGCAGAGTCTTAAAATTGTCTGCTGAAGTTGATGTGGTAACTGTCTGTCTACAGTGTTGGTGGTGATGTTACGACGATGATGATGCCACAGATCAACGGATTTTCCACCTGAATGCATATCACATATGCGTAGTTTTACTGGTACCCTGACTCCACCACTCCTTGTCAGTAGTTCAGTAAATATAAACCATGTTTTGTTGTTGTTGCTGATGATGATGCTTGAAACTATAGTTGCTGTTTTAAAAAATTAGGTTAATTCCATTTTCAAAAGTATTTACATGGAGATGAGATTTTAACAAACAAGGGCGTAGAAAAGGAACACAAGGGGGAAGATATATTTTTTTAGAAGCAATAAGACATTTTTGAATAATGGGTATAAATTTGAATTTTCTAGAGATGCCTTAGTGTCCAACAAAACTGCGATTTTCGGTAGAGTGGATAATTATTATTAATATTTTTTTTAGAAAAAAAAAAAATCAGGAAAAATATTGGGATCAGAAAATATATTGGGATCTTCATTCATATATGTTGCCCTATCCACGCCAATGCTTATTTCAGACCAATAGTAAACGTTTATCTGTCTGTGAGAACAAGAAAAACAACTGTTTTGTCTTTTCCTCCCTCTCTCTCTCTCTAGTAGACAATGGATTCCTTTCAACATTTATCAGACTGGCATCAGGCAGTAAGCCAACGATGTGGCTTGCTTATGACCGATATGAAGTCTGAAGTCTTAAAACTCTTCGTATGAAAACAAGAAAACAAATCCATGAGGAATAAGCGCGAAATAAACAACCAACACTAAATATGAATGAATTGTGCTTGTCAACTGGATGACATATGGACAAAATCAAGAACAAATTGTGGAAAGAAAATCTGAAGAAAAGGGTTTTACATGGGCAGTAACAAACAATTGTGGCTGGGCGCCTCGTGGATTAATTTTTAAGCATAGGACAAATACATCCTGAAATTTCAAAGTTCGATACCTGCCATGAACTAATATTCCCACACAGATTATTGAATGCGGATATCCTTATTGTATGTTTCGTGTGTGTGTGTCTGAACAACAAACTTAAAGAACTTCCTAAATGTATTTTCAATTGGCCACAAAGTAAGGATAATTATAACCAAAGCTAAATCAAACAACCACCATATACTACTCCCCTTCTTTCCCCCTTCCTCATGCCCTACAAACAGCTTTACAATCACCCAATTTTGTTTGGTATCCTTTGTACCCGAACAAAACAAAACTGCTGCTGGTGGTTTTGGTGGGGTGTTGGATGGTTCGGCTTGTTGTAATTGTTGTTGTTGTTTGTTTTCGAAACACATGTTCACATCGACGAGCACTTGTTTAAGCATCACTTAAATTAACTTCAATAACCATTCGGCAACACTTTATTTTATTGCTCTACAAGTTTTAACATTTAAACATAAAAGGCGAGGAGGAGGAAGAAGAAGAATGGAAAACAACCCCAAAGTTGCCAACAAAGGATAGATGGATGGTTGGTTGGATGAATGGCTAGGACAGTGTAAATGTACAAAACTCTGGAAGAAAAAAACCGATTTGAAACATAATTTCATGTTCAACTTGTGTTTCATATTGTCCGGGTAAAATAGCAATTATTTTCTTCAGTGGCATGCACAAACACACACACATTCACGACATCAGGAGCACACAAACAACTACAAAGGTTCGCAACAGCTAAAACATCGATTGCCCAAAACCAGCAGGAGGGTTGATAGCTGTTGATACGGATGCCACCCGTTGTATACAAACATGCCGCCGCCGCCACCACCAGACCAGTCGAGAACACAACAGGACCAAGGAAATAGATGAGTAGTAGGACAAAAGGAAACAACAAAAGCAACAACATAAATGCGTATAAAATGAAAAGAAAAATATATTTTTATTGTTTGCTTCTCTTGTTTTGGTAAACACTTGAATTTCGCATTTCAAGTAGTCCCCGGGAACTTCGCGAGGATGATGATGAGAATGACCATAATATTGATAAAAAAAAACTGTGATGGGAAAAAAATTACAATTGGAAGACGAACAAGTGCAAAATGCGTCAGCTCACCCAGCGAAAGAAGCCCTACGACCAAGCAACCATTCATTCATAGCACCCACTCAATTCAAAAACTCCCGCACTTGTTGGAGAGTAAACAACACAAAATTCTCTTATTGTGTGTGCGAGTGAGTGTGTTTGTATGTACATTACGCGTGTAACAACAATTGTTTGACGCTGTGTTGTCCTTCCTTCAAATGTTTATCTAACAAGTGAGATGGATAAACATCCGAAGTACATCACAATTTTCGAAATGTAGATACGTGTATTGTTGTTGCTGCAATTGTTGTGTTGTTATGGAACAAGTGCCCCTGTTTGGTAAACACTTGAAATTTGTTGCAAAATCAAACCTAAGCTTCCTTCCGTTCTTCCCTCCTCAAGTTCTTCTCACGTTAAATGTATTTTTCACCCCGTTTTCACATTTCGTTGTTACACACTTTGCCAATATTTACAAATCTAGCAACATTCACCCTGAACGAAGTAAAGGTCGTTGTAGTTGTTGTTGTTTATTGTTTGCTATGAATTGAATGCACCAGCCGCATCAAGCATCGTGGTATTGTATGGTGCGTGCCCCTTTGTTTGTTTGTCTGTTTGCTAAGCTCGTACGCTCCGCAACCAACCATCGAACACTCACAGACACATTAATTTCGAATTAGTTTTGCATCATGTGGTCCATGAAGCAGAAAAATCATCATCATGTTTGAAACTACTAGAAATGTCAGGGCATGACGTTCTTAGAATTTTTACTGGGAATGCCAAGGGGAAGGGGGAAGAAAAATTAGGTATATTTAAATTTTTAGTTTAGACATTTTGAAAATATTTTTTATTCAAAAAAATAAAAGTTGGGTATAACATATTACGGTCCGACCCTTGTGATATATGCTTGCTATTAGCACTCCTAATTCGGAAATAAATGCCAAATTTCGATGAATCCGGACAAAAGAGGTCTCATTTAAAAATGTTTTTTCAGGCGTAGATTTTTTACAATATGTTTCAGGGGTCCTCAAGGTTTATTAAAAGGCATGGATTTTTTTAAGAATATTTTTTCAAGAGTCCTTAACAGACGTGGATTTTTAAAAATATGTTTTATGGTCCTTAACAGACGTAGATTTTTTAAAAATATTTTTTATGGTCCTTAACAGGCGTAGATTATTTTTAAAATATTTTATATGGTCTTTAACAATCCACGCCTTCTGGGGATACTTAAAAAAATATTTTTTATGGTCCTTAAAAATCCACGCCTTCAATCCTTCAAAGTTCGGACGGTGGGCAGACAGAGAGATCTTAAAAGGTCTTTAAAAGTGAATTTCAACATCTCTTGACCCTTTTCTAATTGTGAGTATACATCTTTGGGGTTTGTTCGGTTCATAGGCTCTCTTCATATTAGTTTCTATAAAAATCATTCTACATTTTCCCTATTAATTGCGTCCTTTGCTTGGTTTTCATTGTCATTCATCATCACCTGCTCAACTTTAAAACTCGACAGAAACTCTCATTCGAAAAAAATAGAAAACCAGACACCCACACACATTTACACATATTTTGACAATAAATCTCAAACAAATCTCAACCTAACCCTCCAGACATTTGAAAGCTGCACACACGCACAGATGAAAACTCTCCTGGGACTCTTGAGCTAGCTGCAGCATTTAACCTTCGACTGGGGAATTCTGTGGCCTTTGTTTGTAAACGGGGAAAGCTTTAATCGAAAACGGAATACTTATCTTTGTAACAAGGTTAAATTTCGTTTTCTTGTCGAATCACTTTTGTTTAGATCTGAACATTTGTTGAAATCACACTTTATTTACAATGTGCTTGACATACAAACAGACAGGGTCGCACATACCCACATGGGAGCGACAACGACGAATCCAATAATAAATTACACTTTATGATACCATAATCTAATCCACAACAGATGAGTCTCGAATGGCAAGTGTAAGAAACAGAATGGTATGGAATTTGAAAACCACCACCGAACATAACTCTAGCCCAATAAGGGACTCATCGCTGACACAGCATCCTCTGCAGTATATTTTGCACGTTAAGTTATCAATTATTTATGAGTGTTGATGTGTGTTGCCCCGACACTGGTGGCGGCATCACGGGGCCAATGAAATAAAATATTTTGTCATGAAAAATAGACCAAATCGACGACGACGATGACGAAGTTAGGAAAACGAACATATGAACCAAATTACCTGCAAGGTCAGATGATGGATGACAAAATGTTGTGGAGGGTTCGCAACAAAAACAAAAATAGTTTACCTTAAAAATATATAAGGAATGAGTAAGTTTTGGAAAGGTTTGAGGTGACATGTCACCTGTCAGGGAAATAAACACTACAAATAATCATTAAATGAAACTATTTTCAATCAATATTTCAAACATGTCATTTATGCTTTATAAATTAACAGAGTGGCGCCCAACGGCATTTAAAAAAAAATTATAACAAAATTTATGCATTTTTTGCATTTTGTTTTAAAGTTGCTAGTGGCGCCCAATGTGGGGCTCAGATAATTATTTTACCAGTTTATACCACTTCCGAAGGAAACGGCTTTAGATTTTTTATGAGAGCATAATTGGCGCCCGAATTGATAACCCGCCTATTGTCAGACTACTTGAGAACCTTAAAACCAGTGTTTATTTTCGCAAGCTTTAAAATAAAGCTCATTTCTGCCCAGACTGATCCCTCAAAACTGATGTCTCATATAGAATAAATCATGTGTTAAGAATACATATTTCTTACTGGCGCCCAACGAAGGTCATAAAAAGTCATGTGCCTTACTTTTCGGAATCCTTGTAGCAAATTACTTAAACAAAAAATATTTTAAGAAATCAATAATTTTTTCCATGAAATGAAGATCTGATTTTAGGCTATGTATTTACGTCTTTATTTGCGAAGTGCCGATTTTTTAAAATCTTGGTCGAACTTTAATTTCTTCTCAAAATATGTTACCATATTCAACCTCTTCACGACTAAGATTTTCCCTTGGACATTTTCTCAGACTTCTCAACGCATTTCGTATTTATTTAAATATGTTGTACAACAATGCCCTTGGGGATATGTTAAATACATTTCTATTGAGCTGATTTGAGACGAACTGCTTTCTCAACATTTTTATAATGCAATTTAAAACAACAACAACAACCATTACAAATTCCAACGTGTGTCACATCCGACGCTTCATCTTTGTCTTTACTTACTTCGTTTTTGCATATTGGCTAAATAAACTCCAACACAAATTAATAACGTGTGTCTGTGTCCTTTCATCCTGTCTAGCCTGCCATTTGATCCTGTTAAGTTATGGGATCACAGCCATGAATCAAATTATATAACGATTACAAGCAAATGAATGAATGACGAAGTGAATGGGACAAAATGCCAGGCATGTGGCCGGGCCATTACGCCGTCCGCATCCAATAGCAGTTATCTGCAGTTGAAGTTTTCTGTGATTTTTTAAATTTTTTCTGAGTGAGTGTGTGTAGCAGGAAAGCCATTTAGGGCTTATTGTGAACGAGTGGTGTTAAGTGATAGCACAGTGGGTTCCACGGAGAAAACAAATGGATTTCTCAGGAACTCATAGGTGGCAAAAGAACGGCGGATGATAGAAGGTTATTTTAGCTTGTTGTTTTTACAGTGATTCACACAGGTTGTTAGGGTTTTGAATTTTGTAGTATTTTATAGATATTGCTAGTGGCGCCCAACGTGAGACTCATATGTCATTTTTATTTTACATCATCATATAACTCTCCAAAGAAACTACGTTATTTATGCCGTAAGAAAAATTACTTCCCTTGGAGTGTTTGAGTGGCGCCCAACGGGCTCTGAGTACTTCTTTCTCAGTGGCGACCAACGGAGATCTTAACATTTTATGGTTGAATGAAATACATCGGGCATTTTTTGCGTCCATCTTTTTTTCAATGCTAATTTTGTACAGAAAGAATATTTTTTTTAACTTTTGTTTTTTAGTAGTTGCTATTGGCGCCCAATGGGGGACTCTGAGATTTAGGTCCTGTCTTACCAGTATTTATGCAATTATTTGATGAAATGTTCTTCAAGCTTTTTTTTTATAAAATATATGAATTATTTATTTCTTAAGAAAAAGCTAATGGCGCCCAACGTGGAACTCAGATATTTAAGAGATCCCTTGGCACAATAAAAAACAGTGTTATTCCAGCTATTGACAAAATCATTTTCATGTGCTCCAGTTTTAATTACTTATGGGGATATAAATGGCGCCCAACGTAAATAATCAACAGTCAGACTATTTGAATCTTTTAAAACCACTGTTTATTATTCATTTATAATTTCTCGACATTCTTTCACTTCTATTTTAATTAAAAAAACGGACATTAAAAATAAATAAATGGCGCCCAACGTGGGGGAAGTATATATTTTTTATTTTAGATTTTCGAAGGTGTAAACGATTTTTTTCATCCTTTTTTGGTAGTTTTTTCACAATATTATCCTTGGAGCATCTCTGGAAATAAATGGCGCCCAACATTGGAAAAACGAACATTAAAAATTCATGAATGGCGCACAACGTGAGGGACCATATATTTTTTAATTTTAGATTTGTTTCATTCTTTTTTGGTAGTTTTTTTCACTATATTATCTTTGGACCCTTTCTGGAAATAAATGGCGCCCAATGCGGGTCCGTGGTATGTTTTACTTAATATATAATTCAAATAATTTTTCTTCGTGATCCTCTGGGGTTCTGTGGACTCATTTATGTTTATTTTTTATGAGGCTTATGTAATGCTTAGTTTGAATTGGCGCCCAATGTGAGGTCCACAGTTTTTTCTCAGGGCATCAATATTCAAATTATTTTTTATTTCTTTGTATAATTTTGAACTCATATATTTACATTTTTAGTCTTGGAAAAAAGTATCCCAAGATTTCTTTAACATTAATTTTAAAGTGGCGCCCAATATGAGGCCGACATAAATTATAATTTTTCTTTTAAATAATGAAATCCAACGCTGTTAAGACATCCTGAACCTATTACAAAAATTCCCACCATTGTGCCACTACCGCAAGCATTACATCTTGCACCCACAATGACACGTGGCGGGTATGAAACGGACAAATCTTTAACTGCTTTGCAAGTTAACCACTTACTTGCTACAACAACCAGGCGTATAACCGTTCAACTTCATTTGAACAACATTAGGGCAAACAAAAACCACCCAGTTATGCCAGGCGTTTCAGATTAGCTTAAAATAATCGAAGGACATGGCATACACAACAACAACAACGACATGAAAAGTAAATGCTCCAATAAATCGTCAAGGCAAAAAATTGGCTGAGAACGACGCTCGCCGCCCAGAGTTTTTTGAATATTTTTGAATGGTATCGTAGCATAAGCTTGTTAAACAATTAGGAAACAGTTTTCGTTTTTAATATTTTCCCATGAATACTGGAGTGATATGCTAGAGAGTTGTTGCAACAACAACACCAACAAATTTCTATAATTCATTTGATTTTTCATTTCTTCCTTTTTTTCTGATTGTAACTCGTTTCAGGTTCCATAATGGGTTCAGCTAGCGAAGATGAAGACGATGATGATGATCCGCCACATTTACGCGGACCCCCTCTGGGTTTGGGTATGCTGGGACCAAATGGCCCAGACTCAGCAGGTGGACCATTGGGAGCATCAGATATTTCAGTACAAAGCATGAGCACCGACAGCAAAAATACCCATGACGATTCGGATCAGGTAAGTCTACACTAAAAAAATAGGCAAAATGCCGCCAACAACAACAGCAATAAATTTAACTGCAATGAAATACAAAACCTAATGAACCAAAAAAACGGACATCCAATAAAAATCAGAGAACTGCAGAAAACATTGATCATCTTCCAAAACCTTCAAATGATTAATGATGTTTGCCAAACAATTACCAAACAAATTTGATTTTTATTTATCATCACTTTTTGGTGTTGTTATGTGCGGAACACAACACATAAGTGCCAAATGGACACTTGAAGAGAATCTAAAAAGTTTCGATTCTTTATTTCGTTATAGGGTTCCTTAGATGGCGATCCTGATGCGAGAGGTGATTCCCAGGCTGAAAACAAAAGTCCTGACGATGCCAACGGTTCAAAGCGAAGAGGTCCGCGCACAACGATCAAAGCCAAACAATTGGAAGTACTGAAAACTGCATTTAACCAAACACCGAAACCGACACGCCACATCAGAGAACAGCTGGCCAAAGAAACGGGTCTGCCGATGCGAGTGATACAGGTGAGTGTTTGCGATAGCGTTCGTCCACATGTGTGTGTGCGTGTGAACAATTATTGATTAATTGTTAATAAATATGTAATTGACATTTGATAGCAGTAAAAAAACATGAAGGTTAATATTTAGAAAATATTAAGAACATAGAATAACTTTGAGGAAAGGACAATGATAGTTTTTAGAGCCTTGAGAAATATATTTTGATACAATATACGAATTTGAGGTGGTTCAGTCCTTGGTGTTTAGATTCTGTTGAAAAATAAGGTTTAAAGTTATAACATTCCGAACTTTTTATATCCCACACCAAGAGGTACAAGTTCAAAATAACAATATTTGGTCGGGATGTTTCTAATCATCTGAAAAAAACGAAGTACCTAATTAAAGTCACTCAGGTTAACAAATAACCACCAAGATCTTGGAATACCAAATGACACCCAAATTGGTTGCAAACTAGGTTTGGATCGGAACCTCAACATGGAAACGATGTCAAAATATGGATCTATATTGACGAATATGCACTAAGAACCCGAAATGCCAAATAACAGTCACGTCGGTCAGAAATCTATCTAGGGCCCTATAAAATACACAGAACGAAACAGGATCTTTGTATGTGAGCTATACCAAAACGTGGACGTGTATTGAAAATCTTTTGACGAAAAAGTATTTTACCTATGATAAACCCGACTTCGGTCGGAAAATTCGCCTGAGATCATCAAAATACCAATTAAGGAGTCGGAATTTTCATATGGGTAGGGAGATTTCATTTTTGGCAGGAATATTTATCACCCAATTAAAACTCCAATAATGTCAACCTAAATCGACATACAATTTTTTGCACATAAAGAATTTTGTAATGTTACATTCGAAGTTCCACCTTATGGAAGAGGATATAAAAATGGCGCCCAACGTAAGGCACATTTTTGTAAGATCTTCATTTCCGCCATGATTGTTTTAATAACGTCGTATGCTGATCCAGTTTTTTAATTGCTTTTATAAAAATTTTGTAATTTTAATATTCAAAAATGGCGCCCAACGTGGTGCGATACATAATTCTGGGAGACTTTTGAAATTAAATTTACAAATTGAATTTCTATTGGTTCGAATGTTCTCAAATTTTGCGATTTCTATCATGAAATTTCGAGCCACACGGACGGAATGGGAAATTTTTACACCAATAAATTTCCCATTTCCTGATCCAAATATAAATAGCGCTCAGTTTAAGCCAGAAATATTGTTTCGTAAGATTTTATTGCTGCCTAGAAATGAAATGAGACCAACAATAGGTATTTTTTGCTTTGTTATCCATTTCATTACAAAATGGCGCCCAACGTGGCGGAGATTTTGAAAAAAATTACAAATTAAATTTTTATTGGCACGCTTGTTCATTCATTTACTCAAAGATCCCCTACCTCATCCTTACAAAAAAATGTTTAGCTTTGTTATTCACATTATTACAAAATGGCGCCCAACGTGTGGGAGATTTTGAAAAAAAAAACAAATTCAATTTTTATTGGCACGCTTGTTCTATTATCAAAAAATCATTCTTTTACCCAAAGATCCCCTACCTCATTCAAAATTTATCCATTTTTTATCCATTTTATTAAATAAATGGCGCCCAAAGTGGGGGAGATATTGAAAAAAGAGCAAACTCAATTTTTATTTGCACGCTTGTTTTTCTAGTATCCTTACCGAAAAATTACTGGCCGTATGGCAACATTGTTGCGGACTTAGTCCTCCTGACTGTATGCCGCAATAATTGCTACATTTACTAAAATAACATTAAATTGTTGTACACAAAATACAAAAACAACAACAAAAAAACATTTATCTAATTGTCGAAGAAAATTTTTCTACTGAGGACCACGACTTACTTTTTTCCCGGTTGGAAATTAGCCGACTAAAGCTACTACTAAAGATAATATCATGCAACGTTTTGCTGTTGTTGTTATTTTAACTGAAGATCACCTGCCATAAAACATTTTTTATTCCTTCAGTGGTCAGTCACTCAGCCAGCCAGTCAGTCATACCGAAAAGATAATAATTTCAAACTTATATAAATGCGGATTTTAAAGGAAACCATGGAAAATAAAAAACCCGTTTGATGAAGATGATCATCGTCATCATCTGGAACGGCAGTTTACTACTACTGCCACCAAATAACTTGACGACTGATGAAATCTGCAGATATTGATGTAATTTTTTTTTCTTACTTTAAAATGAAAGGAAAGAAAAATAAAACAAAACCAAAATGGCAGGCAGTTAGTCAGTCAATTGGCCATGTTCAATTTTTTTGGAATAAATCTAATAATTTTTGTTGTTTTTCTTTTTCATGAGATCACTGTAATTGGATCATTGGCATCATGTTCTTGATTGTGGCGACGTCGACGTTGTATTGCTTTATATTGCTTCGTTCGGTCATAACAATCTCCTCCATTGTATTTTTTTCTGTTTTGGTTGGATCTTTGTGGTTTATGTTTTCTTTTTTTTTTGCAACAATTTTGTAGCATGTAATTGTGAAGGGGCAAGAGAAGGGCGATTTGGTTAAACACGAATACAACTACTACAATTTCGGTAAACACTTTATAATTTTGCAGACGTACAAGTGAATGTCGGAACGTGACAATGGACCATAAACATGTAAAAACCATGAAATGAAATGTTGTTGTTTTTTTTTTTTTTTGTTATATTTTTGCTGCCGTTGTTGTCTTTGGAGGTTTTGATTCATCGTTGTTCGATTTTGTTGTGGTTTGCTGGCCATAAAATCTTTGTCTTTTTTTCAAACAATAAAATTCAAATTGAATTTTTTCGCGTTGTGGGGAATTGGAAGGTACTGAATGAATTTAAAAAAATCTACTCAACAATGGAAAAAATAAAAAATCGACAGCTTGAATTAATTCACGACTTAGAGTTTCATTAAAAAAATATATATATTTTTTTTTTAATTTAAAATTTCAAAGAAACAAAATTATATAAATTCACGTTTTCTAAATTCCTTTGAATATTGGCGTTGATAACTACATATATGGCGTCCAACACTTGTTTCAGTAAATGGCGGCCAACATTTGTTTCAGTAAATGACGCCAACATTTGTTTCAGTAAATGACGCCCAAATGATTTTTATCAATAAAAATATAAAGGAAAATTAGAATTTTAATTGAAAAACATTTTTTTAAAAAATACAAGCTTAGAATTATCTAAAAATCCAAACCTAAGATTTTTTTGTTTTTAAATCCTTGTCTATAATTTTTATTGGAAATGTATATTTTTTAAAAATTGCATTAACAATATTTTAAAAAATCCAAGCCTAGAATTTTTAATTACATTTTTTTTCATTTTGGTGCAACATTTTTATCAAAATCTGAACCGATTTTTAGGTTCATCATCATTCTAGACTTAATTTAGTACGTCATGCCAAATTTCCTGAAAATCGAAAGATATGTAGGGGGTATGGTATACCATTTACATTAAATCGGACGAAAATATATATGGGAGCTATATCTAAATCTGACCCGATTTTCTCGAAACTTAATACACATCATTCTAGGCTTGATTCAATACGACGTGCCAAAATATATATAGGGATTTAGTGCAGCATTTACATAAAATCGGACGAAAATATATATGGGAGCTATATCTATATCTGAACCGATTTTTACGAAACTCAGCACACATCATTCTGGACCTAATTCAGTACCCTATGCAAAATTTCGTACAAATCAAAGGATATATAGGGGCTTTGGTGCATCATTTACATAAAATCAGACAAAAAGGGAGCTATATCGATATCTGAACCTATTTCCACGAAATTTGGCACACATCATTCTGGACCTAATTCAGTACGCTCTGCCAAATTTCGTGCAAATCGAAATATATATATAGGGATTTTGGTGCCTATATCGGACGAAAATATATATGGGAGCTATATCTAAATCTGAAGCGATTTTCACCAATTTCGATAGGATTCGTCCTTAGGCCAAATAAGTGACTTGTGCCAAATTTCATCCAAATCGGATCATAAATGCGGCCTGTATTTGTTTACAATTTAACATCTACAAACGGACGGACGGACGGACATGCATAAATCGACTCAGAAAGTGATTCTATGCATACTCTCAAAAGGAACCATGTGTCTATCTTGATTCCTTTTGCCTGTTACAAACATAAGCACAAAGACATAATACCCTGTGCCACAGTGTACAGGCAAGCATTAAATTTTCCATTAAACAAATTATTTTTAAAAATCTACGAATAAATTGTTTCCTCCCTTTTAGGAATAAATTATTTTAAATGATTCTCCATATTTTTATTTTTAAATAAATTCCTTCAGTCTTTAACTTGAAGCTTGCTCACACGCATAAATAGCCTAACAGACTGACAATAATCAAATTTTATTGACGTCCACACGCTTACAATGGGAAACTACAAAACGCTGACACCTTCAATAAAGCGTGACAGATTCGCGAGCGAACATGTGTGTTGTTGTGTGTTTGCGAGGCCCTAAAGAGATTTTGCAACAGTGGCTGAATGACTGGAAAGACAAATAAAAGCCTTTGGCAAATTTTGACACCCATACAATGAATGGATGGTTACACAACAACAACAATAATAATGATTGCCTAGGAAGTATGTACATATATATTTATGTACATGTCTATATATAATCTGTGTGTTCTTTAAATGCCTGCAATTTATGTACTGCAATAATGAGCTGAAATTATTCTGAGAAAATGAAAATATTTAAAAATTACTCCTCAATTTAATGAAAAGAAGAACAAAAGGTTGTAAATGGCCTATATATAGCCATGATGTGCAGATGATTGATAATAAAAAAATTAAGTTTAAGATCAGTAGTTTAAAAATAAAGTCTCATAAAATGTTCGTTAAAACTTCTGGAGACAATAACATTGACTGTGACCCCACATTTTTCTTAATTAAGAAAATTGACAAAGCAACATCCTCAGGTGGGCGTTTCCGCAAGTTATAAGATTTTGTTTTCTTCTCTAAACAACAAAAATCTTATTTTGAAAACATCAGATTTGTTTTCAAAAATTAGCCACATAACCAAACCATAACCTAGAGGATGTTGTGGGTTGGCTGACTGGCTGTTGTCTTCAGTTTGAAAAAATCATTAAAAACTAAGTTAAATAACTTCCGTTTGAAAACGAAAGCAAGTCAGACAGACAGACGGACCAACCTACCGACCGACCGCCACAAGTTAACGTCCCTGGCAATGGCAAATCATTGAAGCATTTCGAAAATCTATAAAATAAATGCAGGCAGAAGAAAAAGAAAATAAACCAAAAGTCTACCTTGCACCGAAAGTCATAAATAGTTCGATACTCTTGTTTCTTCTTCTGCATACATGTTAGTGGTGCTGGCATGCCATGAATATTTATGATTGACGACGACCAAGAAGAAGAAATGTAGAAAAAATATTATCTTCTTGGTTTTGGGATAGTTAAAAGATTTATGCCTTTTTTATGCTGATAAATGGCGAGGCATAACAGCAGAAAAAAACAACAACAAAAATTAAATCTTATTTTTTTCGAGCCATTTGGCCTTGTCTTAGTTTTTAGCAAAAAAAAATGTTAAATGTTAAACTCCATTCATTGTAACTGCAATTGACAACTTGGGTAACATTTGTCAGTTACGCTTGACCACAAATCAGTTCGATATTATACAATTTGTCGTTTGTCAATGGAAATTGGAAATCGATATATAACGGGGTGGAGGGAAAATGTAGATTACAGCTTTATTCAAATTATTAAAATTGAGTTAAAAAAAGAAATTGCGGAAATAATATTGGGTTGCCATTTCCTTTCGTTTTGACATGGGGCACCCACATATCGAGCTTCAAGGTTAAGCCATTGCCTTCCAAATGGCCATAAATAGTCGAATTCGGCAAATTTTATCTCACATCGATATCTCGTGTGGTTATTAATTTCTTTCTGCAACCTATGCTAAATTTAATTTCAATCGGGAAGATTTGCGTGCAATGCGACAAATTTATGGAAATCAATTTATAGCAAACTTGGTACACGTTACTCAGTATGCCGCACTGTTAAAAATATGATCTCAAGCAGACACCCGTTCGAAATATATATGGTAAGTTGTGCAAAATTTCATGTCAATCGGATAAACATTAGGAGTTTGGTGCACCATTTACCTAAAATCGGAGGAAAATATATAAGTGGGACCTATATCTAAATCTGAACCGCCATGCCAAATTTCGTGGAAAATGATATATAGGGATTTCGGTGCACTATTTACATAACATTGGACAAAAAATATATGGGAGCTATATCTAAATCTGACCCAATTTTCTCGAAACTTAACACACATCATTCTGGACTTAATTCAGTACGTTATGCTAAATTTCGTGCAAATCGAAAGATATATAGGGACTTTTGTGCACCAATTACATAAAATCGGACGAAAATATATATAGGGGATATATATAAATCGAACCGATTTTCACCAATTTCAATAGTGTTCGTCATTTGGCCAAATAAGTGACTTGTGCCAAATTTCATCCAAATCGGATCATAAATGCCACCTGTACTTTGTTTACAATTTAACACATACAGACGGATAGACGGACGGACGGCCATGCATACATCGACTCAGAAAGTGCATATTCTCAAAAGGAACTATGTGTCTATCTCGTTTCCGTTTGTAACACCCTGTACCACATTCTGGTGAAGGTTATAAAAATCGCAGGTTTAAAAATAAAAAAAATCTGCAATAAATAATTTATAAATATCAACTCTTATATATTTGTTTTAAAAATATATATATAAAGTCCCCGAATTAATTTATGTTGAAAAAAATTTAAGATTTGTTAGAAAAATAAAAAAAAACAAAATTGTTGATAAATTATTTTTTGTTAAAACCACAATTTGCTATTGGTTAAAAATATAGTTTTTTTTTTTAAACTTAGATAGATAGCTATCTGTTAAAAAAATTAAGAAGTTCCCAACTAACATGTTAGCAGAAAATATATTTGAAAAATCCAAGCTCAAACATTATATTTTTTATATTCATGAAAATATCCAAGAAGCTCTGAATCCTCCTCAAAACATTCTCTGTTAATATCTCCATCCCGATGCCCACACACTGCACTTGAAAAAATAAGTTTATGTATTTCCTTCAAAAAAAAAAACCCCTTAAACTTTACTCCACGAATGCGGTTAAAGCCGACGGTTTTGATACCAAAACAAAAAAATAAAATCCCAACCGTAAACCATTAACCGTCAATATCAGACACATCATCGTTGGCTACATACATATTCATACATTTTTGTGCCAGCCGTCATCCCAAGCTAAGCCATGCCGAACCAAACCAAAAATCTACCAACAAAATAGTTAAGGCTAACCACAAAATGCCAAACCATTGCCAATCTATAGCAGCAGCGATGACGACGAAAACACTTCAGCAACATGAAAATGTTCAAAACCCGAAGATGAGAAAAAAATTAAGCGGATTTGAGTTGAGTTTATGTTTTGCCAGCGGTTTTACGTTGCTGTTGATGATGGCTATACATACATTCGATGACGGCAAGATTTTGAATGGTTTAAATGTTGTTGATTTTTCAAAATCTAAAGATTTGAAGGAACGGAAATTTTCAATTGGATACAATGTTTCAAGAAAATTCCGATTTATAAACATATTACAGACTTAGGAGGCTATGTTGGCCAAATGACGAGGAAATACATTTTAAACTTATTTTGGTACAATAAATATATACTCAGTATTCCAGGCAGGGTATCTGCATTCCTATTGTTATATTGAATGAAATATTCAATACAATTTCGGTCGCTCCTGAAGCATCAGAACTATGGGAAACTTTTCTTACTGACATCGACACCTAATAATCTCCGATGTTTATTTACCATTATGCAACATTGAGAAATATATTTCACTTTCCCGATAATTTATCACCTTCATCAAGTAACAATGCTCACCCACATTTAATCATACAAATTAGGAAAAATATGCATGAATTTAGTTCGCCAGTGAACCATTATTATGGAACGCATTGCCTTTCACAAACATAACTAATAATCCCAAATATATAAAAAAAAGGAGTGGTAAAGACGATAAATGGCGGCATTTCTTTTTGAACCGACCTGATGACAACAAATACAACAACAACAATAATGACGAATTGAGTTTTTGTTTTGCCATTTGATACACTTGTATGGAAGCAGTGACATTTGAAACACTTCCAGACAGAAGCGGCGACCACAAAATACACCAACAACATTAGTTGCTGCTCACACACGTGTATGCACATAACATACATACATGATTGACATCATACTCAACACCTTATTTAAGTGTAATCTGTCTCAACCAAAAAAAATATATATTCCCTACACTTTCAAACAAATGAGGGATGGGGCAATTGCAGAGGCACTTCTAAGACAACACACCGCATAAGAACCCCCCCAAAACACAATAACCCACCAAAAAAGGGGGCAGCGATGTCGTGAAGGAAAAATCGAAAAAGTATTAACAGAGACATCAAGCGGATAATGACAGATTGTTGACACTTTTAACATGCTTATGATGTTGTTCAATGCCTATGACACAGCGGACCACAGCATGGGACGGACACAACATAATCCTCTCTGTCTGTCACTTAAGATTCAAGTGTGTGTTCTCTTGAACCTCAGATGTTGCCATTTATTTTTTTCGGATGTGTTGGAACGATCAGCAACATTTTATAAATAAACCTCATTGATGTCATCATCTGGGATTCTTTTTTGGGAGAAGACTTAAACTGTCTCTTCTTGAAACAGCAGAAAATCCTTTATATTATGCCCCTCTTTAAAGGGCTAAATGTCAGCTTCATATCAAATGCAGTGTAAAGAGACTAAGAATGCAGTTGTTGTTTTTGTCATGATGGCAAGTGTTAAAATGCATTTTGTGAATTTTTTTCAAAAAATATTTTGGCGAAGATAATTCCGTTTTAAGATGAAGTAACACCTGCGTTTTTATGGTGGGATTTAAGGAAGTTTACTAAAAGTTGTCACCAAAAGGCCAATGACTTAAGTGACATTTGTATAAGAAAAATCAGGAATTCAAAAATAACAAAATTTAAAAGACATTGAGACTTGTTGTAAAAGTGGAATCAATTTGTCAAAAATAGTATACAGGAATTTTTGAAAAAAAAAAAAATGTTAAGATTAATTGACCTCAATGTGTCGTCTAATTACTCTTTACGAGCTGGTTTGTCCCGGGCTGTGGAAAATTAAATAAAAATTCAAAGTAGCCAACAGAAGTAGACCTAATAAAACAATCGACCCCGTTCAGAATTCTTACTTCCAACTCCAAAAGGAATCAAGTTTTAGCAAAAAAAAAATGTCCATCGCTTACTGTACCAACTTCTATTTCACACTCTCCCTTTTTAGATATCAGATAATGTTCAGAACTTTCTGAATAAAATCGCTGAAAATTTCCCATTTCGTATATATGCTATTAATGGACTAATTAATATTTTGAAAATTGAATAATATATCACCCTGTCTTTATCCAAGACTAATATATTACCCTGTATCCCTCTGTGTTGCAAAAACCGAAGTCCGAAATTTTAACGACATGAAAATGATCTCAATCACAAATATCTTTAACATTATTCTCACCCAACATCATATCCAGATTTCGACTTTTGTACTTTGTTTTGTACCGATTTCGGAATATTTTCAGCTTTTTTGAAATCGATCAAACACCCTGTCAGGAATTTTACATCTCTTTTATAGTACCTAAAAATAAAACTCACATTACATTCAGGCATTTCTGAGGGCACTCAAATATTCAGATTTAAAAATAGATTACAATATTTAACCAACATCATACCAAGAATTTGCCTGTATGCTGTGTTCAGACATTTCTGGCGTATCTAAATTTACATAAAATTTATCGGTCCACAAATCAAAAATCCTATAAAAAGTAGTTGAAACTTAAACCGAACCTTATAGCATAATTCAGACATTTAATTTCCAGTGTTTAGACTATTGGCAGACATTTCTAAACAAAATCGAAAACCATCATCTTAAATATCCAGTCCATAAATTGTGTATAATTTTTCATAAAAAATAATCCGAACATTTAACCAAGCATGAGACCATTCGAAACTCTAAGCAAGCTCAGAGTATTCGCAGACATTTCTGACCAAAATATCGAGAAACATCAACTTTAATATCTTGTCCATAAATTGTATATAATTTAAATCTAACCTCATACATAGAATCCGACTTGTTTGCTACGTTCAGAGCTTTTCAGGCATATATATTGTTCGAAAAATTACACATAGATATTCGGTCCAACACTCGAATCGTTACAAATTAAATCTAACTTCGTACCCAAACTCTGACTTCGCATTCCTGAAAACCGTAGCTCAGAGATTCTCTGACATTTCTGAACAAAATGGATTCGAACCAAAGATCGGGCTAGTAAGATGTGTTAATAGATTATCAGTCGTAACTAAAGTCAAAACTGTTCACGTAGATATTCGGTCTTAAAATCGATTCGTTGGAAAATAAATCTTACCTTGTAGCTAAACTCTGAATTCTATATATTCCTTGATAACTAGAGTTCAGAGTATTTGAAGACTTTGCTGAGTAATATCGAAATTGAATCAACTTGAATATGTAGTCCATAAATTGTATATCAGGTTTAATAATAAACGAACTTTAAATAGTAGAAACGACCCTTTAAGCTGTGTTCAGAACATTTCTAACGTTCGACATCCGGTCTAAATAAGTCGAAAAAATCTCTTAAATTTACAGTCCAAAAATTGTATATAATTTTGTCCTAAGAAATTTGAGCTTTTCAAACATATCTTAAGTTCTAAATTTGTCACTCAATATTCCATCTAATAATTTAATTATATATTATTTAAAAATGTGATCGAAAAATAAACCTAACTTCGTATCCAGATCCTGACTTTCACATTGCTTCCAATTTCAGATATTTTTTGGAGGCTTTTATGAAAAATATCGCAAAAATCAACATACAATACGTACATAAATCGTAAAAACCATTTGAGAAAAAAAGATCCTTAGAAACAGAATTCAGAATATTTCTACACATTTTGAAGAACAATCGATGTCTTATAGTATCAAGGAGAACTCTTATCTAAATTTACAACCATACTCATCATTCTTTCATTTTTCTTACATTAACATATTTAAGGGTTTGATTTTGATTTGTTTCAAATATTTGGAATCGGCGTGAAGAGTATTTTGTGATTCGTCTTAGACCCAAATATCACTCGGCTTTGTAAAAATGCTGGACTTTTACGGACATTCGAACCTATCTAAATACAAATGTATACGATGCAATGATGTAGTGACAGGTGCGGGGGTCATGTGCCATTCTGAATATCTTCGTAAGATTTTATATCGACACAAAATATTTTCAGGACGGGAAGTATGTTAGGAAGCCTATTAGATCAATTTTCAGTATTACCCCATACACCGTAAAGAGTAGAAAATATAATTTGGTGAGTGTGTGTTATCCGATAGAACCTTCTTCCGAAAAATATCCTTTGAAGATCCTTCCTCTATAAAATATCCGACCTTAGAACCTTCTTCCGAAAAATCTCCGTTGGAGACCCTTCCTCTATGAAGTATCACACGGTTAATATTTCAACCCAAGTTATTGTATTTGTATTAATATTTCATTTCAGTTTCCCCTTTTGACCCCTCATCACTAGGGCATCATACGAACATTAACCGTTATTTATTACAAAAAAAAATTATATCTTCTGTTTAACAATCGAAAACTTTGGCACTATCAATGTCATTGTCATCACCAACAATACCGGCGGCAAAATTTCCTCCACATCACATACAACAATTTCTACAAAAAAATTGTTTTTGGTAATTCAATCCCAAGCCTAAAATCTGTTTGGCGACATGTAAGCTGGGTTCATATGCCGTCTAATCTTAAGCTTAAGATCAAAGACAAGAAATTACTAGACGATGTAGGTTGAGGTTGTGAACAGATTATTTAGCTCCTCAGAAAAATAAATAAAAAAAACAATGAATGAAATTAAAAAAAAAAACTTTTACTACGCCCGCCAAAAAAAGTCAATGAGTGCCCCTATGTTTAATCCCAGATAATATTACAAAGCTATTGTGTAGAATAAAAAAAATAATAATAACAATAAAAAAATTGGCGACATCTTAAGAGGTCTTAGCGCAAAAAAAAACCACTAAGCCATGCGCAGGCGCACAAAATATCAAAATTTATGAGTTTTTAATAGAAGTGTTTTTTTCTGCTTAGCTGACTTTTGCATATTCTGCTGCCATTTATGGCTTTGGCTTGTATGCGGGCTCAGCAAACATATGTTTTGCCGGAGATTATATACAGAGATTTTTAGCTGATTTTTTAAATGTCGTTTGTTGTTAATGACAACAACAACAGGAACGACAAACCGAAAAAAAAACGAAAAGGGAAACCTTCGTTGCGGATGGCGCCAAGCTGGGCTTTTGACAATCTTAACTCAACAGATGACAAAAAATCATACTGAGTGCCATAAATGGAGCAACGCGTAAAGCAACATTAATAACAAGTTGTCCATACATGAGTGCTGTTGTTTTTGGTTTTTATGTTAATTCAGCCAAAATTTCATTAGAAATGCGCAGAGGAAATTAGTTATGCTCGATATGACCACAACCAAAACTTATGACAATTCATCCGTTCCAAATGTGTGTGGACAGGTTTTTGAAGACTGATTTTGAGATGAAGATAAATTAAAATAAGTAATGGATCTGTGTATCGGAAACACTAGGGCATAATATTTGTTTGGAGTTTGGGTTTTGATTTTCGGTTTGTAATTTTTGTTTCGAATAAATTCGAGTGAAAATTTATAAAACTTTAAATTCATTCAAAAATTACGAAAATACGACCAGAACCTTCAGCATATTATTTTTTCTGCTAGTAATATAGCATGACTTTTTATTAAGGAAATTGAAAAAAAAAAAAAACTATCTGAAATTGGAGTAAAAAAGCAGAACCGCGTTTTTTTTTTGTTTTAAAAAAAACTAATTAACTTTAAACGAAAATAGAAAAAATGAGCCAACAACATGAACGGCAGCATAAAACAGAGGCGGCAAATCTAATCCCAATAAAAAGAAAAGAGTTAAGAAGCTCATGTAAGGTGGAAGCAGAGCATAGATAAATAAGAAACGAAAAAAAACGCCACATTGCATTGCACTGGGGGGAGTATGGTTTGGCTGGATAATGAGTTTGCGGTTTACCTGTGATCTGTAATATTTTATTTTGCTCCCTTGCTTCAGAATGACTTGCCGCTTGAGGCAAAGATGACTTTGTTTTCTCTAATTTTCAAAATAAGAGAATTTCAAAAAAAAAAGATGAATGTATTGTTCCAAACAATTACTTTTATACATAGAGCGGGATATAAAGTCACGCCTTTTGAAAATGAGAATAATATTGACTTCTATTTTGAGTGACTCGGGAGCACATAGGAATGGGGTAGGAGGTAGATAAAAACATGAATAAAGTCATGTTTTTGTGATGTGGCATCCGTCGTTGTTGGTCATCATGATCAAAGTGTAAAAATAAATTAGGCGCCGAAACAAATGTCAGTAGCACTCTACTAGTTACGAAGAGGGAAGTGAGAAGAATAAGGAATACCTTTGCTGATAGTTTTGGTAGTTACTGATGATATTTTAAATATCAACAATGCTGGAATAAGTGTTCATTGATGAGTTGTTGAAATTTCTTTTCATTATCAGTGTTTTCTTTTGTTTTTGTGGTGGTGGTGCTGCTGCTGTTGTGCGGTTAGAAAAAGATGCCAACTAATCATCTGGCGCTTAGTTTGAAAACTATCTTTTAGTTTTGATAATGCCCTATCATTGTTCGGCAATTTTGTGGTTTTCAGTGTTTTTTATTTTCTTAAATATTAAGACAAATGAAATGGGGTGTAATTAACCTTCTTTGAAAATAATGCTGAGTATTTATTACCATATAATGAGTTAAATATTTATGTTGGATTTTTTGGAAGCAAAATTTTATTATATTTTTAAGGGCTACTGGAAGGAAATTGGGGCAAGAAATTTGGAACTTTTTAATAGAAGCTTAAAATGAAAAAAACCAGTTTTAGGCAAATTTAATTTTAAAAAATCTATAAAGAAAGGACAATGTAAACATTATATTTAAAAAATTATAATTCCATTCCAAAATTATTTTTAAACAATTCGAAAATTATCATGGTCTTTACCATATTTTTTTATAAAATAATATTTTCCAAATATTATTTATTAAATATTAAAAAGAAAATACCAATGCTTTACAAATTTTGCAAATGTTTTGAAATACATATGGACAAATATTAAAAAAAAAATTAAAAAAATATTTACACCTTTAAAAATATGTTTAAAATATTCATGTTAAAAAAAAATTAAAAATATATAAAAAATACGCCCTCAAAAAATTGTTCTAAAAGTCAGTGAGACTTCAAAAAATTTTCTAGTCTTAAAAACTCTTTAAAAATTTTAAATAACCCATCCTGTAAAAATTACTTAATTTTTTTTAACAAAATGTCAGCGACTTAAAAATATTTTAGAAACATATGGAACATAAAAATTTAATTTTAGCAATAGTAAGTCATTCGAAAAAATATTCAAACATTCTAAAAATGTCTACCACTTAAAATATTTAAAATATCACTGTCTTCAAAAAGTGTTTTGACTTCGCAAAAATATTTAAAAAAATCCTAGACTTTAAAAAATATATTTAAATATATTTTACTTCAAAATAAATATCCACCACCACCTAAACATATTTAAAAACCAGTGAGCCGAGCAGTATAGTCGGACGGGAGTGACTGTATCATACCCTACACAACTACAACGGATTTCTAACTTTCTACGGATTTTTATTCCATGCCTGGGCCAATATTTCATGATATTTACACCCTCTTGCCCGATTAGAGGTCAACAGCACCTCTTCCTTACACTGACATATTTTCCGAATATTACTACTATTCAGTACAGCCCTTCTATACTTGTCCAGATTTCCTTCACCGTGGTATGTGTTGTGATGTTCGGCTTTCAATTGTGGCCTATAGATCGACACGAAAAAACCACAAAAAAATAAGTTTTCGGTTCACTTCATCCCAATATTATTATCTGATCATCATCGAAAATTATAGGCGTTGTCCTTGACCATTCCTGGATCCTCATGGAAAATTTCAAAGCGATCAGCGCTATATTTTCACCCTTTTTTGTGGTAATGGGTTACTAAATAATATCTGAATACGTAAGCATGTGAAAATATTTATGTGTAACTCCCACATCCGAGTACATACGACAATCTATATTGGTTTAAAGGTCAACCACTCCTCTTGGATATACTATCAACTTCGCGAGTCTATGGCCTTCAGGGGTAAATATATATGCTATAGAATACACAATTTTTAATTTTTCACTCAAAATACAGGGTCCATTTGAACCGCTAAAAATTTTCAACGATCTTTATCAAAACAGGCATGCTTATTCTATGGCCCGATTGCCTTCTCCATGTAAAAATTCGCGATGTTTTGGGCCATAATTGCGGCCTCTGGAGCAACCATAAAATCAGACAAAAATTAAATATTTGATCTATTTCATCCTCTAAATGTTAACCGACCTTTACCCAAAAACATTGAGCAGAACCTATTGGTCCATAACTGTGGTCTGTATCGTGTTTACAAATTATAATGGACAGAAGGACGGACGGACACACATGTCTATATCGACTCAGGTAATCGAGATATGACAATCGGTATACTTAAAGGTGCGTCTAGGACCAATATTTCGCGGCATTACAAACTCTTGGGGCTGCACATATAATACCCTGACAACATAGTTATGTAGGGTATAAACATTACAGGCCCTTAAAAATATATTTGAAAAATATTCACGCCTTTAAAATATATTAAAAAAAATCCTAGCTCTTCAAACCTCAAGAAATATTTATACATTTAAAAAATCACATTTTTGAGCACTTTAAAAAAACTATTCTATAAAAAGCCACACTCCTTTGATTATCGTAAAAATATACTTTTAAAACCTGGGTCTTTTATATTTAAACATTAATGGCTCTGATAATAATGTGGCTTAAAAATACACGATTCAAGGAAAATTCAAGCCAAAAAATCTTTATTTTAATTATTCAAAGTTGTGGCCCTTTTTAATTAAATAATTGAACTTCAAAATTCCTTTCACAAACCAAAAAAAATGCAAACTCTGATAGTAAGACCGTGTTGCTTAAATATTCACGACTCAATAGTCTCACATTGCCAACGGCGCTTAAGATATTCCAATATTTCCCTCTATACCTAAGATTGTCCTTGAAAAGCTTTTAATGAAATAATTGACTCTATGTGATTTATTGACATCAAAACTGTCAAAATAGTACCGTTAGCTATACAAACCTCTACCCCAAAAACTAAAGATTTTTATTCACATATCCAAACCCTATGCACATCTGTCATAACAAAAGACGTTTCATCAACGCTCTGCAATTTTTGCAAAATCAAATTTCAAAGGAAACGTTTAAGCCCCTAAACGGACATCCTTTTCTTGTAGTTTCAACACACATCCAAATATCTTTAAATGTAGAACACAAATTTGACAGGAAATTATAGTTTAACTCTGCAGACCGATGATGTCTTTCTTTAATGGAAGGCGAAGGGGGTATTCCAAAGCAGTTATCTTAAATTATAGGTTTCAAAATTTCAAAACAAAACAAGAAAAAAAATCCTACAATAATTGTTGTGGCGCTGTTCTGCTTTGGTCATCAGTGTTAGAACTTTGCCCTAAGCCACTTGTCGGCACTTGTAGACCCCAACCAACATTTTTTGTTGTTGGTTATAATTAGGGTCATTTTGTTGTAGGCCACTTCTTGTGTCCAGACCGTTGAAGAAAAACCTTGGTGGTGGTGGCTTCAAATTATAGTAAATTATTTTAAACGACAACACACACCATGGTCTACCTTCGTTTTTTTCGAAAAGGGGGTCGGTATGGCTAACAAAGACGACCTACCTCTTTGCTCATCCTTTTTTACGCCTTTACCTTTTTGGTTTAAGGCAACCTATATGCGGCGGCTTGTTCCTTCTGGGGCGTTCTTTGTTGGATTTGTGGGACCTGATTGCTGGGCTCTATTATAACCTATAATTTACAGTTTATACGCATAACTGGCGGTTTTAGGTGCTCTTCAAAATCCGCCGAACCCGAAGGCCGAACACTAATGATGACAGCCACCAGCCACATCAGTCGACACATAACAATCAATTGTTAACTGAATGAATATCTTCCGTGGTCTGTAGATATGAATGAATGAAATGATATTCAGGGGTTTTTTGGTGTATGAATGGCTAAATCAAAATGTCACGTCGTAACATAAACTGTTCTTGAAACGTAAGATGACGAAGAAGAAGAAGAAAAATCAGAATCACTCACTGATTGTTGTTAAACGTTAACAACAAAATGAGCCAGTTCAGGTACCCGAACAATTTAGAAGCGGCAGCAGCAGCAGTCGCAGTAGTAATTGTTGTTGTTTTTGGTATTTATGAAAATTTGCCAATTTTGATTTAAGCCGTAACGAACAAGCGAAGTCATACTTCGTCGTCTATTGCACGGTGCAGAGTATTGATGGCAATAATCCATAAAAATCATAACACTGGCTATTTAGTTTTTTTTTTTTACTTTTTTTGCTTCGAATGGTTTTTTATGGTCAAAACATTTGTTGCCATAACCAATGCTGAACATCTTGACAGGCTACATGTAAAAGGCGGCTCTTAAACATTAAAACGACCTCAAATGTTTTGATGTTGTTGTTGTTGCAGACATGTTGCAGTTGCTGTGGTTAGAGTATGGCTGATGATGATGATGTTGGCGATTATCGATGAATGTTGGTTATTGCTAACCATTTGTTTGATCATTTTAACCGGAGCATTATTGTTACTGTTATTATTTTTTGTATTTTGTTGTTTTTGTAGTTGAGTGCCATTAGTTATAGGTGGATTTTGTTGGGGTTGAATAATGAGGCAAGGTGGACATTGGAAGGAAATTTGTTATAGGTTAGCAGGTGAAAAAATGCACAAAATGTGAAACGTATGATCTTTGAAAAACGAAGTTAAAAAAAAATCAAACTTAATTCGGAAAAAGTCGATGACACTAGTTCTATAGGGATCCAATAATCCGTCCAAATGTTGTACGCATTGAAAATTCACGATTCACGATTTGAATCAAGCTCATCAATAGATGGCGCTGACGACGGGTTAAAAAAATACACATATCAGCTAAATATTGACCAATCTTTATCAAAACAGGCTAAAGAATAAGCATTCTTTAGCTCGATCCCGTTCTCCATGTAAAATTTCACGATGTTCGAGCCATAATTGCGGCCTATGGAGCGACCAGAAAAATGGACAAAAATGAAGTATTTGGTCCATTTCATCCCCTAAATATTAACCTAACTTTACCAAAAACAATAAAGGTCTATGTTGTCACGGTATTATAACTTTGTGCAGCCAATAAGTTTGTAACGCCGCGAAATATTGGTCCTAGACCCACCTAGAAGTATACCGATCGTTATATCTCGACTACCTGAGTCGATCTAGACATGTGTCCGTCCGTCTGTCCATTATAGTTTGTAAACACGATACAGGCCACAGTTATGGACCAATCTTCACGAAATTTGCATGTAGGACAGGTTCTGGTCAATGAAGACCCCTATTGTTTTTAGTAAAGATCGGTTAGTATTTAGGGGATGAAATGGACGGTTTTTCTGGTCGCTCCAGAGGCCGCAATTATGGCTCAAACATCGCGAATTACATGGAGAAGGGGATCGGGCCAATGTATAAGCATGCCCGTTTTGATAAAGATCGGTCAATATTTAGCCGGTCAAATGGACCCTGACTTTTGTGTGAAAAAATACCAAATTTGTATTCTATAGCGTATAGATTTATCCCCTGAAGGACATAGACCTGAGAAATTGATAGCATATCCAAGAGGAGTGGTTGGCCTTTAAATTGGTACCAATTATATTGTCGTATGTACTCGGATGTGGGAGTTACACGTAAATATTTAAATATTTACAGGTGCTTACGAATTCAGATATTATTTAGTAGTGCGGATATTATTGGAGGCGGAAGTATAGCGCTGATCGCTTTGGAATGTTTCATGAGGTTCCAGTTATGGTCAAGGACAACGCCTTTGGTGATGATCAGATAATAATTTTAAGTTGAAGTAAACCGAAAAATTATTTTTTTTGTGATTTTTTCATGTCGATCTATAGGCCACAATTTAAAGCCGAACATCTCAACACAACCCACGGTGAAGGAATCTGGACAAGTAATTAGAAGGGCTCTATTGAATATTAGTAATATTTTTTGACCTCTAGTCGGTCAAGAGGATGCAAATATCGCGAAATATTGGCCAAGCTCAATACAGAGCAACAGAAAGTTATATTTTCGTGGAAGTTGTGTAGGATATCATATGGTCGGCCCATCTGACTATTTGAAAATTTTTTGAAGTGTGAATTTCCTAAAAGTAATTTTGAGATTTTTTAAGTTTTTTAGAGTATTTAATATTTTCAGACTGTATAAGAAGTGGAGTATTTATATATTCATATTTATATAGCTTTACCCTTATAGGATTTTTAAAGTTCTCCATTTTGTCATTGTCTATTTTATCCAATTTGTTTTTTTCGCCTCTTTTTTGTATTCATACAAATATTTCTTTTTTTTCTTTTTACTGGCTATTTTTATTTCATTTATAGTTATAAAACACACATACACACAAATATACATGAGCAAAAAAATCTAACACATAAGCATACTATTGCCAATAGCCATTGGCCATGTATAGATGCTGTCATTTTCTTTTTTATCCCTCCGTACATAGTAGAAATGTGATTTTCGTATATATTTGTTTCTATGCATGAATCCATTCCTGTGAGCATGCATAAATGTGTAGTGGTGTGTGTATGGGTATGTTTGTGAAAAAATGGCAATTTTTATTTAAATCTATAGTAGTGTTTTTTATTCTGGTCCCAACCATTCTATTTGTATACATGTTGTTGCTTGAATTCCGATATACGTTTTCCGAACGCTTCTAGCTAGAAATATTATTTTTCATTTTCTATGCAAAAAATATCTGGAATTGTGTGTGTGTGTCTACATGTATTTTCAAATGTTCGAATGAAAAACAAACAAATATGGGAATGGTTAAAATACAAGCAGGAATAGTCATTCAAAACACACACCATGATGATGATGGTGTCCTGCCATGTATTCAGCTATTCATTTGGTTGGTGGAAAAAAAACCGAATTCTGTTTTTAGTTTGAGTTAGTCAAGCATAGCTGGCATCTCACATTCATATTCTACATTTGTGTATATTTGTATTCGATGTATGCGATTTTTTCTGCGATACAGTGAACTGGAAATGTTCAAAATGAAGAGTTGTTTGTCTCATTCCAAATTAAAACCAAATTATGTTAGTGTGAGGTCCACGATCTACAATCCGTGTGTCTGTATTTAACGTTTCTTTCTTTTAATTTTTTTCTATTTTTGCAAATTTATTTGTTTTTGTTTTCTGTGTATTCATTCAGGTTGTTGTTTTTATATTTATTTATTTGTTTTTCTTTCTCTCATAAAGTTAATGTCAATGTTGTGGGTGAAAGATTGTTGTTGACTATAAAAACAAAAAAAATATATATTTTTATTTAAACACAAACACATACAGAGTTTTACAGAGGGAAAAATATATTTATTTGTTTTATTTTTTATTTTCATAGCTTCGTCCTTTGATTTGTTAGTCAGAGAGGAACATTTATATATATTCTTTATTAAAAAAATTAAATTCCGAGAAAAACTAAAAAGGGTTTAATTTTTTTTACACATTATATAATTACAAAAACTACAAATAATGCTCGGGCTCTTACGCCTTAGAAAATTTTAAAAAAATAATTTTTAAATCAGTGAGCGGAGCAGTATAGTCGGACGGGGCCGATCAGACGATACCCTACACAACAACCACAGAACTCTAACTTTCTGCGGATGCTTATTCCGAACCTGGGCAATATTTCGTGATATTTGCACCCTCTTGCCTGATTAGAGGTCAACATCGCCTCTTCCTTACACTGACATATTTTCCGAATATTACTAATATTCAGTTCAGCCCTTCTAATTACTTGTCCAGATTCCCTTAATCGCTGGTGGTGTTGTGATGTTCGGTTTATAATTCTGGACTATAGATCGACTCGAAAAAACACAACAAATTCAGTTTTCGGTCCACTTCATCCCGAATTGTTATCTGATCATCATCGAAAATTGTAGGCGTTGTCCTTGACCATAACTGGAACCTCATGGAACATTTCAAAGCGATCAGCGCTATATTTCCGCCCTCCAGTGTGGTAATAGGTTACTAAATAATATATTAATACGTAAGCACCTATAAATATTTACATGTAACTCCCACATCCGAGTACATACGACGATGTAATTGGTATCAATTTTAAGGCCAACCACTCCTCTTGGATATGCTAGCAACTTATCGGCTCTATGTCCTTCAGGAGTAAATATACACGCTATAGAATTCAAATTTTATCTTTTTTCACACAAAAGTCAGGGTCCATTTAACCGCTAAATATAGGCCAAACTTTATCAAAACAGGCATGCTTATTCTTTGGCCGATTTCCATCTCCATGTAAAAATTGGCTATGTTTGGGCCATAACCGAGCGACCAGAAAATCAGACAAAAATAATCTTTTTGGTCCATTTCATCCCCTAAATATTAATCGATATTTACCAAAAACAATAAGGGTCTTCATTGGACCGAACCCATCCTACATGCAAAATTTCGTGAAGATTGGTCCATAACTGTGGCCTGTGTCGTGTTTACAAATTATAATGGACAGACGGACACACATGTCAAGATCGACTCAGCTAGTCGAGACAGGACCAATATTTCGCGGCGTTACAAACTCTTGGGGCTGCACAATGCTATAATACCCTGATAACATAGTGGTGCAGGGTATAAAAACTATAAATAATGTTTGGGCTCTTACGCCTTAGAAAAATTAAAAAAAAAATATTTTTTAAAAAATCTACGCCTTGCAAGTATTGGTTAAAAAAATATATTTTTTAAAAAATCTACGCCTTAGAAATATTTAAAAAATAATTTTTAAAAAATCTACGCCACAGATTTTGTTAATCTATGCCCTAGAAAAACTGGGTAGAAAGTTAAAAGAATGTCCCCATGTCGAAAATTTTTTTAATCTGATTCTTAAAAATGGAAAAAAAATAATTTTTATATTTATTTATATTAGTCCTTAAAAACAATTCAAAAAATGTCTATCCTTCAAGAAATCTTATAATTTCTTATTTTTCCTTCTCTTTGCAGGTGTGGTTTCAAAATAAACGCTCAAAAGAACGCCGGATGAAACAAATCACCAGCATGGGCCGTCCCCCTTTCTTCGGTGGAGCGCGAAAAATGCGAGGCTTTCCTATGAATCTCTCACCCGGCATGGATGATGGTCCCGGTTTCCCCTACTTTGCAGCCGAGGGTAAATTCGAATTCGGCTATGGACCCCATTTCCACCCACACGATGGTCCTTTCTTCCCCGGTCACCCGGGTGGACCAATGCCTTTTAATGCACCCGGTAAGTACATGCTGTTCGACAGCCTATTCCCCCCGAGGCACATATATTAAACCAATTTAATGATAGCTATTGTACCTTTTGTAGGTGGACCAATGGATCATACGGGACCGATACCGATGGTAAATGAATTTGGTTTAACGCCTGAATCCAATTTCCTAAGTCAAGGAGGTGGTGGTGGTGGGCCACCAATGAATATACAATCGGCGGGGGGACCACAACCACCAACGGAACATTTGTTGGCGGCGCAACAGCAGCAGCAACAACAACAGTCACAACAGCAGCAACAACAATCTCAACAAGTTAATGGCCCGCGTTCAACATCACCGGAATTCATGTCGGCGGGGAATTTCAGTGAACCCTCAAATATGCAAAACGAAACGCTTGTTTGGTAATATTCAAAAGAGTTGGCAACGCGTTTGCTATTCTTAAAGACCCTGGCCGAATATCAACATCAGCAGGAAGATTAGGAGGAGCGCAAATCTTCCACGAGATGTATTCACAAGTCCAATTAAAAACACAAGTAACAAAAAAATATTACAAAAACCCCCAACAACAACAATTAATGGCTGCTTAATTTTTGATATTATTGCTGAAGTGCAACTAAAACAACAAAACAAAAAACCCAAGTAAATAAAAACAAAATATTGAAGAAAAAGAAAAGTAAACAAAATTAAAAAATGAGCGATTTAAACAAATTGAAACAATTGTAAATTGAATTTATATAAATTATAAAAATAAAAACAAAAATGAAATATTTATTTATTTTTAACTAACATTTATCCAGCAAAGACATCCCCCATTCTCTCCCCTTTATCCCATGAATGTATCAATGTTTGTGTGTAATGCTAAACAAAAGAAAAAATGGAAATCTGTTGAAGAATATGACCTCAATGTTTTTTTTTTATATATATAAATAGTAAAACAACAAAATGGTAAACAAAATCAAACATGCGTTTTTGGTCCTTCGATTACACAATTTTTAAAATTATTTATTTTCGAATCTGAATAGAAATATATTTCAAAATTTTATCAAACCATATTTTGCTTTAAAACGAGATTTTATACAAATCTGAAAATTTCTTTAATTTAAAAAAGATTATTTTTCAAATTCAATATTTTGTTGAATTTTCAACATTTTCAAAAAAAAATTTTAAAGATATTGAACTCCAATATGTTTCACTTCCAATATTTTGTTGAATTTTCAACATTTTTGACATAGTTGGTCCTTTGAACTTATGTCCCTGTTTTCTTATTTTCGAATGTTTTAAAATATGTTAATAAAACAATATTTGTAGTATATATTTCGTGAAATGTAATATTTTGTTGAATATTCAACATTTTGTCGAATTCAACATTTGTTTCATATTTTCAAAATATTTGATTATTATTTAAATTGCGTAAAATTTGGAATTGTTTAAATACATTATTTACTTAAAAAACGTTATCAAACGTCTGCATCAAAAAAAAAATCAACAAAATTTTTATGAAATTTAACATTTTGTTGAATTTTCAACATTTGGTTGTTCGACCAAAATTGTTAGAAATCGTAAACAATTGCAATGAAATTTCAATATTCATATTTTTTTATTTAATTATTTTTTTTTTAATTTACAAAAATTCGTTTGTTGAATTTTCAACATTTTTTTTTTTTAATTGAGAAAAAAAAACAATTTTGATATTAATCAATAGTATGCAACACAAAGCCCGAATATTGAACCCCAAATATTGTTGAATTTTCAACATTTGAAAATTATTTGGCCCTTTCGAACTCAAGTGAAAATTCATCGATGTTTTATCTAAAGGGTGAATTTACCATTTCACTGAATTTTCATCATTATCATAAGTCAACTAAAATCATTTTTAATTTTTATCAACTAAATGGAATTTTACTTTCTTGTTGAATTTTAAACATTTGGAAATTATTTGGTCTTTCAACTTTTTATAAAAAAATTACAAAAAACAATTTCAATAAGATTTCAATATTTGTTATTTACTTTTTAATTTACAAAAATTGTTTGTTGAATTTTCAACATGTAAAAAAATTTTAGTTTGAAATTTATGAACATTTAAACGATTTTAATATTAATCAAAAATTATTCAATATAAATTCCGTATATTGGCATTTTGCACAACTATATAGTGAAAAAATCAACAATATTTTAGATTTAATATTGTTGAATTTTCAACATTTGAAGTTAATAATTTAACCCTTTCGAACTAGAGTGAAAATTAATCTGTTTTTTATCTAAAGGGTGAAAAAGTCTTTTGTTGAATTTTCAACATTATCATAGGACAACTAACATTTTTAAAAAAAATGGAATTTAAAATTTTTTGAATTTTCAACATTTGAAAATTATTTGGTCCTTCCACTTTCTATAAAAAAATTACAAATATTTAAACAATTTTAATATTGTTTATTTATTTTTTTTATTGAACATTGAGAAAAATGACCACGATTTTAATTTTAATCAATGGTACTTAATGCATAGCCTGAATATTGACATTTTGCCGATTTAAACGCGTTGAGTCCAAAATATTGCTGAAATTTAAACATTTGAAAATTATTTGGCCTAGAATGAAAATTTTGTTGCATTTTCAACATTTGAAAATTAATTCGGCTCTGAAATAAAATTGAAATAAGCGTTGAAATATTAAATTTTAATTTTGAATAAGTTTGCCTTATTTTGCATTTCCTTTTTTAATTATTCATATAAATTCAAATATTAAAATTGTGTTTCATTCAGAAAAATGTTTACAATTTGCTCAACTATGTTTGCTTGTCATAAAAAAAAATTGCTGAAATTAAAATTATTTGGTCCTTCGAGCGTGAATATGCAGATCGCAATTTCTTATATAAAATAAAAACGAATTTAAAACCACATTAAAATTTAATTATATCTATATTTCGATCAACTTAATTTACTTCGAATCTCAGAAAAATTCGAAATTTGTTTTTAATAATTTTCTATTTTAATTTTTAAAACTTTATCATAAAATTATAAAATAAAACATGTGTTGTCAAACAACATAAATATTCTTTTTTCTCTATTTTGGTTAACTAACTTATCAAAATTGTTATTAATTTTTTTGTTACAAAATTATATTTCAAAAATATATACAGTCAAATTTTTTTTGATAGCATAAAAAATTCGAGAGTTAAATTTTACCAGCGGAAAATATTTCGTTATAATCCTATTTGACTGTATCAATTAATTTTTGCATTTTAATCACCTTTCCTTGCCAATATCTCTCTAAATTTTAATTTAAAAAAAAATATTTTAAAAATGCCCCTAGAATAATAAAAAATTGCCACAAAAAACTCCCCTCTGTCCTTTTTATCGCCCCTCTGCAATTGATTGAATGACGATTATAAATAAAGTATGTCTGAAGTTATGAATGAATGCTAAACATAAAACAAACAAAAAAATCTATGTATAACTATTTAAATATAATTATAAAATAAAATAATAATAATAAATTAATTCATATAATAAAAAAACAACAAAAAATATAATAATTATAAAAAGCAAACACATTTCCCCCTTGTATAAAGTATAACCACCTTCACCACAACCACCTATCACCTTAAAAAAATAAAACTAAATATAAATATTAATAATAATAAAAAATGTCCCCCCAAAATTTAGTGTTAGCCTAGTCTGTAAGCGATTATTATAATATAACATATAGATGAAGAAGATGCCGATGAAAGAAGAAGAAAGTTGTCGATAAATGGAAAAAATAAGAAAAACATTTATCATAAACAAAAACAACAACAAATCAATGAAGTGAAGAAAAAAAATTAATAAAGAAAATTGTTATCTAAAAATCAAAAAAAAAAAAAATTAACTCGTTTTCTATTTGGGATAATATGGTGAGTATAGAGATAAAGGGTTATGAATATCAACTAAAAATTCGGTTAGCAGCCATAAAGATTATACCCTCATCTTTATGGCTGCTAACCCCATAGCTGATCAAGAACAGGATACGTCATTCTTCTACGCTATGCTAAATTTCTTGTATATCGAATAAAGAGAGTGTTTACTTTGTAATGCCATTTTTTCTCTTATATAAAATAAGTTTATTTATGTTTTGTCAATATGGAATACAAATTTACATTTCCCTAGAAAAATGTGTGCAAAAATTATGAAAATCGGTTAAGTAGTCGCCGAGTTATTCGCATTTGAAGTCAACGATGTTCCGAAAAACAAGCTACTGTTCGGTGCTGGGCGCCTGTTACCTAAAAATTAAAATCCACACAAAAATTGATTTTAAAAAACGGCAAAGTTTTCTTTCATAATGTGGGTGGGGGCTGCCGCCGCCACAAACAAACAAAGTCTGTATGTATGTATGTCCGATTTTTAAAGTGATAATAGATATGTGAATGTGATTATGCACAAATACAATGTAACACCACTTTACACACATATTACATACATACTTTACATACACACATACATTACATACTTACGTACATTTTTGGAAGAAACCCATTTTTAGAAGATTGATTTTTGTTCTGTTTTTGATTTTCAGGTAACAGGTGCCCAGCACCGAACAGTAGCTATATTTCGGAACATCATTGACTTCAAATGCAAATAACTCGGCGACTACTTAACCGATTTTAATATTTTTTGCACAAATGGTTAGAGGGAAATGTAAATTTGTATTCCATATTGAAAATAAATGTAAAATCGTATGTTATATAAGATAAAATTAGCATTATGTGATAGCTCAAAACTATTCTAAATATCTAGTATTTTTTGTGAAATATAAACAAAGTAGACACTTTCATTGTTCAAACAAGCCTGTACGCTATTGGAAGTTGTGATTTATCGGCGCATTCCTTCTTGTACATCTCCACAAAATGGTCAAAATTGTGGAAAAAATTAATTTTATAATAACATTCCAGAACCTATTATCTTTACCAAACCTAGATCAAGTTTGAAGATGGGACCCATTGGTCCACTTCTGCTGGTACCTCAACCACAAAATGGTCGAAATTGTGCTAAAAATTAATTGTTTTATAACATGCAATCGAACTATCCGATTTGAACCAAATCTTTACCAAGCCTAGATCAAGTAGGAAGTTGGGACCCATTGGTCCACTGCTACTGGTACCTGCCCCACAAATGGTCAATATTAGTAAATCCAATATCAGCGAATAGAAGGTCCGATGTGAACCAAACTTTGCACAACACATTATCCTTATGAAGTCTAGATTAAGTCCGAAGATCGGACCCATTGGTCCACTCCTTCTGGTATCTGCCCCACAAATGGTCAAAGTTTTCAATATTTGTAAATCCAATATCAGGCGAATGGAATGTCCGATATGAACCAAACTTTGAACAACCCATTATCTTTACTAAGTCTAGGTTAAGTCCAAAGATGGGACCCAGTAGTCCACTTCATCCGGCACCGGCACGGCAATGGTCAATATTTTATAAATTTTATCAACATTTTATTCAAAACCTGCATTCGAAGCGTATAGGTTTTGAATATAGCTTATGAAAGTATGAAACTATAAATAAAATTCATTCCCCCCAAGTCTAGGTTAAGTCCAGAGGGCTTTCCTGCAGCACCATATATTTTGAGGGACAGCAAAATATTTTTTCTTTGCAAATATTTTCTACATCCTGTATTTTTTACTAGGGTACTATATAGTCATATCCAAGGTATCATATTAATGCCTAAATATTGGTCACTGTTAAGGAATCGGCAAATTTTATTTTGAAAAAAAATTAAGGCTATTACTTACAAACATATCTTTCTACATAACTGTTTACCTATTAATTTCTATTATATTAGAGTGGCTTTACAAATATCCGTCTGTCTGACTGGTGTGCTCTCGAAGAGATTAACCACTTACATCAAATTATATACTGTAGTATTTCATCCTTACTTAAATCGAGTTCGAAAATGGGGAATATCGGCTCCCTCCTTCTGGTGCATCCCAATACAAAGCAATATTACATTATTTTAAACCCAACTCCAATTTCATACTAATATTCAACTAATTTTGAAATTTTATTTATTTCACAAGAAATTATACGACACCTCTTTAAATGAGGTATGCAATTTTTATAAACCCATGTTCCGCGCCATCTTTTGGTGTCTGTAAGACGTTGCCCATCACCATACAAGACCCTACATGAACACCATCTATTGAAAGAAATAATCGGTAACAACCAAATATTTTGCTTCAGAAATGTCCTTCATGGCCTGTAACTAGCTCTATTAACAAAAATTAAAGGATAAATATTGGTCTTTAACATAGAATCGGCAAATTGTATTTTGAAAACTTTTGTAAGGCAATAACATACAAATTTATCCTTCAACATAATTTTTTTAAATAAAACATTGCACATTTTGAATAGATCACGAAATAGTCAGAATTCCTACCTTTCATATGACATCAATTTTATTACAATACCTCCAGTAGTTCCAAAGTTATGAGAAAAAAACCAGGACATTAAATTCTACATTTATGAAATTTCCAGTTACGGTCTTACCCCACGGTGCTGTAAACACCAGTTAATACAAAGCGTCAACCAACGCCCCCACACCGAAATGCAGGTACCAATCGATCACACGTATTTGGACGCGATCACCTCCTTGGATGAGGAGCGGAGCCCATCTAAAACTCCTGCATTTCTCTACCCGTGATTTGGGTATAAACCACATCCAGCACGATGTTCCCCGAAGGGCCAACACCAACTGCCAGGCTAGATCCGCAGACCTAGGGGCCCTGACACCCGTGCTACCGAAAACTTCGGTCAGGCCGAAGCTATTACCAGCAGAACCCCAAACAGTTCGAGACTGATCACTCACAGATTATAGCCTCTGCTCAGCTTCGCCAAATTGTAGTGTCGTTAAGGAAATTGAAATCGGATATATCTATATGAAATGGAGTATAAAATAGCCGCTTCAATGGATCGACGATACAGACATAAAATTGAAGAAACGCGCAATGAACTTTCTTAACAAAGCACGCATTTTAGTTATGAAATTTATAATTTGACAGCGTTGATCGTTTGTATGATGATTCATCGTTAAATTATGGACCAAACTGAAGATGTATGACAGAAAAACCAAACACGAGATGTGTGTAAACTGTTAAAAACAATGTTGCCAAAAAGATAATAGCTAAAAATCACCTTTATAGGTGCAATACATATATAATGCCATTGTTTAATAAAACTGCAGTATTCCTTCTAACCATTGCTGCAAAATTCATAAAAATCGGTTAAGTATATCCGGAGTTATTCGAATTTCAATTCTACCATGCTCCGAAATATACTTTCTGTTCGATGCTGGGCGCCTATTACCAAAAAATGAAAAACACCACAAAAATCGATCTTGCAAAAATGGAAATTTTTTGTTCATATAGCTACAGTATGTGTAAGTAAATATATTTTACTTAGGTGCATAAATCACATACAATCACACCTACATATCAAGCAACAACAAATTGCACCTCGAACTGACCTTTGCCCCTACAAGTATGCTATAATTTGCATACAACAGCAGACATTATGACAGACAATTTTTGCCTTTTTTAAAAGACCGATTTTTGTGTGGTTTTTCATTTTCAGGTAATAGGCGACCATAATCGAGCAGGAGGTGTATTTCGGACCATCATTGAATTGAAATACAAATATCTCGGCAACTACTAAACCGATTTTTATAAAGTTTTCAGATATGGTTAGAGCAAATTCTGAAGTTTTATCACACTGTCATTCTATATTTTTATACCCTACACAACTATGTTGTCACTGTCATTCCATATTTTTATACCCTACACAACTATGTTGTCAGGGTATTATAGCTTTGTGCCGCCCCAAGAGTTTGTAATATTTTGGTCCTAGACCCACCTTTATGTATACCGATAATCATATCTCGACTAGCTGAGTCGATCTAGACATGTGTGTCCGTCCGTCCATTATAATTTGTAAACACGATACAGGCCACAGTTATGGACCAACCTTCATGAAATTTTGCATGTAGGATGGGTTCTGGCCAATGAAGACCCCTACTGTTTTTGGTAAAGATCGGTTAATATGGACCAAATACTAAGTTTTTCATTTTCTAGTCGCTCCAGAGGCCCCAATTAGGGCCCAAACATCGGAAGGGGATCTGGCCAAAGAATAAACATGTCTGTTTTCATAAAGATCGGTCTATACTTAGCGGGTCAAATGGACCCTGACTTTTGTGTGAAAAATGACAAAATTTGTATTCTGGGGCGTATATATTTGCCCCTGAAGGACATAGAACCGAGAAGTTGACAGAATATCCAAGGGGAGTGGTTGACATTTAAATAGTCGTATGTAGTCGGATGTGGGAGTTACACTTAAATATTTGCAGGTGCTTTCGTATTCAGACATTATTAAGTAACACATTACCACAATAGAGGGCGGAAAAATATCGCTGATCGCTTTGAAATGATCCATGAGGTTACAGTTATGGTCAAGGACAACTCCTATATTTTTCGGTGATGATCAGATAATAATTCTGGGATAAAGTGGACCGAAAACTTAATTTGTTGTGTTTTTTTCGAGGCAATCTATAGGCCACAATTAAAAGCCGAACATCACAACACAACCCACGGCAAAGGGAATCTGCACAAGTAATTATAAGGGCTGTAGTGAATATTAGTAATTTTTTGTGACCTCTAGTCGGTCAAAAGGATTCCAATATCGCGAAATATTGCCCAAGCTAAGAATATAGAACCACAAAAAGTTAGATTATCGTGAAAGTTGTGTAGGGTATCATATGGTCGGCCCCGCCCGACTATACTGCTCCGCTCACTGGTTTAATATACAATTGTGGATTTTGTAATATTTTTGTTTCATGCGGCTATTTCAAAAAAAAAAAACAGTGGACCGAGGTAAGATTAGCGATGAAAATGGGAATCATCACCGTTTTTAACATTTCTTTAAATATTAAATAAGCAGTCTTAGGGTATTTTTATAGCAGCCATCTTCCTTTAAGGACTACCAAATCAGTTATGTTGAATTTTTTGAAATATATTTCCTGATATGAGCGCAAAAATGTTGTTCCGAATATCAAACCTGGTACATGTTACGGAGCTAAAAGCCCGCAGTTTTTTTCTATCTACCTGTTCTGGGTGCCCGGTAGGTTTGAGCAATTTCTCAAAGAAAATTTCCAGCTGAGCCTGACATCGTTCATCAATATGTTCCTCTATATCACTGCCATTGTATTAAGTACCATTAAGTAAATAGTGTATGTATTTGAGTTATTTCTTTATGTGCCATCTTAGTGGGGGTTCACAACATTAGTTTCTTAATAACAATAACGACCAATGTCACAATAATGGCTCCCAATGAATTTGAAAAAAAAAATCCCAAAAATTTGGTGCAATTTTGCTCAATTTCACAAAAATACCAGGCGCCCAGAATGAAGTAGCAAGTTGTCCGACAAAAAAAAATAAAAATTTCATTTTATATATATATATATATATATATATATGTATATATATTTTTTTTTTGGCGGTCTACTTTCTATTTTCATCTGGGCGCCTGGTATTTTTGTGAAATTTGCGCAAAAAATGCATACAACCAGGAGAATGAAAAATTGTGACGTCATCACACAAGATGTGTCGCATGCGGGGCATGGGAGGTAGGGGCATGTACACTTACCATATTTGTTGTATCCGTAAATAAAAACAAATAGTATTTTTAATAAATTCATTATTCTTTATTTTTTATTCAATATTCTTTGTAAAAAATATATACAAAACCAGTAAGGAAAGTAGTAAAGTCGGACGGGGCCGACTATATGATACCCTTCACCACTTTGAGTATATTCAACAGATGAATCCTAACAGAGGTCGCATTTTTAAAGGAGCAGTAAATGAAATTGGAACCATAAACACGTCATTCTGCAACCGATAATAAATTGTTCATTTGGTCAGATATAGAAGCTATATCTAAATCTGAACCGATTTCAGGAAACTTAACACACATGATTCTAGACCTAATTTGTTACGCTGTGCCAAATTTCGTGCAAATCGAATGATATATAGGGACTTTGGTGCACCATTTACATTAAATCTGACGAAAGTATATGTGGGAGCTATATATAAATCTGAACCGATTTTTAGGAAACTTTACACACATCATTCTAGACCTAATTTGCTACGCTGTGCCAAATTTCGAGCTTAAATCGACTCAAAAAGTGATTCTATGCATATTCTCAAAAGGATCCATGGGTCTATCTCGATTATTTTTGCATGTTACAAACATATGCATAAAAACATAATACCCTGTACCAGAAAAAAGAATTTGGTTCAAGAACCTCATAACCTGGGGGCTACCAGAAAAAATTGACCAATATTTATAATTTATAGTGGAGAGATGTGCTACCTAATAAGAACTCGACGTACTAAATTACAGTCAATTTGGTCGAAAAATCCGATCAGAACCCCTAAAATACCAAAAATTTTGGGGTACCGTTATATGGGGACTACCAGAAAAACTGGACCTATATTTATAATTTTTAGTGGAGTAATTTGGTACCCAATAAGAACCCAATGTACAAAATTTCAGCGAATTCAGTTATAAAACGAGCCCAAAAACCCGAAAATACCGAAAATTGGGGGTGCCCTTATATGGGGGCTTTCCGAAAAAATGGACCTTTATTTATAATGTTTAGTAGGGAGATTTGCTACCCAATAAGAACACAAAGTACCAAATTTCAGCGAATTCGGTCGAAAAATGCGATCAAAACCCCCAAAATACCGAAAATTGGGGGTAATCTTATATGGGGGCTATCCGAAAAAATGGACCTTTATTTATAATTTTTGGTAGGGAGATTTGCTACCCAATAAGAACTCAAAGTACAAAATTTCAGCGAATTCAATTAAAAAACGCGCTCAAGAACCTCAAAATACCGAAAATTTGGGGGTACCCTTATATGGGGGCTATGCGAAAAAATGAACCGTTATTTATAATTTTTGGTAGGGAGATTTGCTACCCAATAAGAACTCAAAATACCAAATTTCAGCGAATTCAGTTAAAAAACGCGCTCAAGAACCTCAAAATACCGAAAATTTTGGGGTACCCTTATATGGGAGCTATGCCTAAACGTGGACCGATTTTCTCCAATTTCAATAGGGTTCGTCCTTGGGCCAATTAAGTGACCTGTGCCAAATTTCATCCAAATCGGATCATAAATGCGACCTGTACTTTGTTAACAAAAATACATGGACGGACGGACAGACGGACGGACGGACGGACGGACAGACGGACATGCATAAATCGACTCAGAAAGTGATTCTATGCATATTCTCAAAAGGAACCATGGGTCTATCTCGATTATTTTTGCCTGTTACAAACATATGCACAAAGACATAATACCCTGTACCACAGTGTGGTGAAGGGTATAAAAAATATATTAAATATAAATTTTAAGAAATAGTTTTCTTAATAACTTAACCCACTTATTTGGACTATATTCTATTGTAATCCTTCTTTGTGGAATTTTGTCCAAAATATATATTGATCGTTATCGGCGGGACTGCCATATTTTCAATAATTTGTATATCGTTTTCGATTTTCATCATACGGATATTCGAGCATATATTATTCTTAAAAACCTGGAATGAAAAATAAAAGACAAATTAAAAATATATATAAGCTTTAAATCATCTATCTATACTAATAAAAGAGTAAAGTGATTTACTAACTGACTGATTTAAGGATTCATCGATGCTCAGACGAAACGGCTGAAGCTAGAACCTTGAAATTTTGGGGAAGGTCATTCTTGATCCAAAGGTGATAGATAAGGCTGGGTTTTAGGAAATTCTTACTAGAACGGTACGAAAAGTACTATGTAGATGTGATACCATTTGTATTTGACGAACCGGTAGAGCTAGAACTCTCAAATTTTTAATGAAGGTCACTGATAGAGTGTAGAATAGATATAGCAAAGGTTTTTTTGGACATTCGAACTATAAGTATCCGAAAAGTACTAAAATTTACTAAAGTTGGGACAATTTCGTAGTATGTGAATGGTTAGAGCTAAAAACTTGAAATTTGGAATGCAAATTATGGTCGATATAAGGAGCTGGCTTTGGAAGCGTGTACTTATGTATATGAAAAGTACTATATAGTACTATATTCGGTACAAATTTAATTTGGAGGTACAAATCGAGTTGGAATCCTTAAAATTTAAATTAACATTACCGTCGAAGTGTAGGATTTTGATATATACGTAGTTTTGTGAATTTTTTTACTTATGTGTACGAAAAGTACTAAATCGTACTATAATTGAACCGATAGAGCTGGAACAAAGCAATTTGTTGATCCTGAAGTTGGAATTAGGATCATTGTTGGGGTAGAATTGAGCTATTTTGGAAATTTTAGAAATTCCTACTAATGTGAACTATATTTTGTACAATTTAAATTTTGGGTGAACCGATGCGATGAAGTATTGGAAATTTGTACTAAATGGTACCAAATGCGGGATTGAGTGAACCGTTTGAGCTGGAATTTTGAAATTTGACGTTCGGATCACTTTTGGGGTTTAGGATTGGGTTTTGTGGAATGTTTTGGAAATTCGTAGTAATGTGTACAAAATTTGGTACAACTTAACTTTTAAGTGAGCCAATTGAGCTGGAAACCTCGAAATTTGGAAATAAGATTACTGTTAGAGTGTAGGATTGGTGTATGGATGTAGTTTTGGAAATTTGGTACAATTTGAATTTTGTGTGAATTGATACAGCTGGAATCCAGAAATTTGGAGTTACGAGCTTTGTTGGTATGTAGTATTGAGCTATGTAGAAAATTTTGGAAATTCGTACTAATATGTACTAAATGGTACCAAATTTGTATTTGGGTGAACCGATAGGGCTGGAATATTTAAATTTGATGTTAGAATCTCTATTGGGGTGTAGGGTTTTGGCTTTGTAGAAAGTTTTGGAAATTCGTGCTAATGTGTACTAAATTTGGTACAAATAAAATTTTTGGTGAAACAATACAGCTGGAATCTTGAAATTTGGCCTTAGGGTTACCGTAGGATTGGGCTACGTAGAATATTTTGGACATTTATACTAATGTGTACAAAATGGTACCAAATGTGAATTTGGGTGAACCGATAGATATGGAATCTTGAAATTTGGAGTTAGGATCACCGTTAGAGTATAGGATTCGGCTTTGTAGGAAGTTCTGGAAATTCATACTAATGTGTACTAAATTTTGTACAACTTAAATTTTGGGTGAACCAATACATCTGGAATCCTGAAATTTGGAGATAGGGTTACTGTTAGGGTATAAGATTGGGATATGTAGGTAGATTTGGAAATATGTTCTAAATTTAGTACAATTTGAATTTTAGGTAAATCGATAAAGCTGGAAACCTTAAAAATTCCAGTTAGGGTCACTGTTGGGGTGTAGGATTGGGATATATATGAAATTCTGAAAATTGGTACTAAATTGTACAAAATTTGGATTTGGGTGAACCAATAGAGACGGAATCTTGAAATTTGAAGTTATGATCACGGTTGCGATGCAGGGTTGGGCTATGTAAGACGTTTTGGAAATTCGTACTTATGTGTACTAAATTTGGTACAATTTGACTTTTGGGTAAAACGATGGTTCTGGAATACTGAAATTTAGAGTTAGGATCATTGTTGGGGTGTAGGATTGAGGTATGTAGAAAGTTTTGGAAATGCATACCTATGTGTACTAAATGTTACAATTTGGATTTGGTTGAATCTTAAAATTAGGAAATATGATTTCTATTGGATTGTTAAGGAAGATATGAATGGAAAAAATATATAAATGGAAGGAAGATATAAATGCACTAAATTTGGTACAATTCGGATTTCCGTAAACCATTAGGGTTGGAATCTTGCAATTGGGAAATAAGATTTCTATTTTATTAATGGCTACTGCATTTGGAAAGCTTTGGTTTTTTGTAAACATATAGAACTCGAATCTTGAATTAGGAATTTGTTTTAGAAATACAACTAGAGTACAAAAGGTAATAAATGGTACCAACTGTAGTATAGTTGCGTTTAGAATTGGTGTGTAGTGTTGAGATATGGAAGTAGTTTTGGATATACATACTTTAGGGTATCGATATCGGTCGATATTGGTGTGTAGGTTGATAAGCTCATCTGGAATATAAGTTTTCTGTGAACAAAATTGGGGGAATTATTAAAAATGTTGACATGTTTTAATAATTCCCACATTCGCTAACGAAGTAGCGGACATATGTAGTATTATACTATTATACTAGTATTATTATACTCGCCAAAGATTTTCATCCTCATTGGTTAATATTTTAAAAAATCGGCTACAAATTTTACTCATCCTAATTATTGTTTCAAAAAAACTTTAAATATCTTCTCAAAGAGTTCAAGGTGAGAGAATCAAGTATTAAAATATCAAAAAATGTCTCCTAACTAAAGTCAAATAATTTATCATATACATTCGAACATCCCTCCATAAGAATTGTAACCCAACCCAAATTCAAAATATTTCTCTTGATTTTTGTTTTAAACTAAGCAAATGTAAATTCACAAAATATTTAATATGAATATCCTACTGTGTTGTATCACCATATGGACGCTAACCAAGATGTGCTCTGCTGATTCTCTGATATCGAATTCGAATCTATGCAATAACAGAAGTGAACCAAACAAAAAAAAAAAGAATGGCATTGCATATTAAATTCCGGTATGTCACGTATCCTGTGGACACAAAACATCAGTTCTTTACAAACACAAACTCACACAGAGAGATGTTGGAATAAAATCCACACAAATGGTCGAAGTACTAGAATTTCTCTGTGTGTGTGTTTATTTCACATTTCATTTTATTTCGTTTGCTTGCATTGCATTGGTGTTTGTTGATTGGATGATCATTCAATATATGTATAGACACACATACATACATATATAGAAAACGTTGTTAGATAGCATTTTATGTTATGTGTCCAGAACAAACATGTATCCGAAGCCGTATATACAGTGGGAACTAATACCAGTCTACACAACAAATACATAAACACTTTCTACAACATACATTAGCTACTTCTTTTGCAATCCTAACCCCAAAAAGATACATCAGTCCTATGTGTAAGGAACTTTTCTCAAATGTCGTTCTTTTGTCTGTGGTTCCACTGTATGTATATTGCATATATATGGCTGTGTATCTATTAAAAATATACTTCTATTCCTCTGGCTATATGTTTGCTTGTATAAATGTATGTATGCATCCCTGTAATAGCTGCAGGTTATGTCCTTTGCCAATAGTTGGGAACACCGATAATAACAATGACCATAGTAGTTGTTGTTGCTATTGGAGTAGTGGCATAGTCATCATCATCATTGGTATTCGATTGCGTTTCTGATTGTGTCTTTGTGTGTGTGTGTGTGCGGTGAATAAAAGAAATATGAAAATTAAAATCACAAATAATAATAAATATGGGAAAACGAGATCCTATTCTTGGCTATTGAAAATGTAATGGACATGTGTGAATGTACATATGTATAAGCATACATACATATGTCACAGGCTAATATGTGGAAATGCATTTGAAAGGAATATTAACTGGGGGACCAGTGGCTCAGATATAAAAATTGCATACATGACAATATTGAAGGGTTTCAAAATAATTTTCTGTGAAGAATTTCCGAAAATAAATGTATGTCCTTATACAGACCATATCCTTCCTCATAATTGTATTACCCTTTATTCTGTGATCTAGGAAGAAGTTCCAATATTTTTTATTTATTTTTTTCAAAAAACTGCATGTTATCCTCTTTACCATTTCACCTGCGTATATCCAAGTTGCATATATCACATCGTCCTACATTGTATTTCATGTATATTGTTATCATAACATTTGATGCATTCACAAGGTTGTTTCTTTTATTTTCCATTTTATTCCTTTGTTATTGTTATAATAATAGTTGTTTTTGTTGTTTTCCTTTCAACCATTTTTAAATACAACAAAATATTTATATATGAAAAATATAAATTGGATTGCAACAAAACAAAGCTCTTGCGGCGAAGAGTCAGCACGTCAATTCATCATCTCTCATCATTGTTTAACACTTCTCTGTTGCTGTTCGTTAATGTCAGGTTGTTTTTGTTGTCCCTTTTTTATATCTTGTTAACATTGTAGTTCTTTTGTTATGTTCTCCTGTTGATGGTATTTTTACACACACACACACAAAAACATGGTAATATATTTTATTTCAGGATGATGATAAGTGAACCATATACTACAGAGAGCAGTAAATACAATTTTTGAAGGGTGGGGAAGAGAGTAGGAAGGGGGCAGCTGAAGGGAGTCTCTCCTAGACGAACTGAAGGGAGCTTACCTTGGGCGAGCTGAAAGCAGCCTTCCTTAATGAGCTTAAGGCAGTTTTCCACATATGAGCTGAAGGGAGTCTCTATAGACTAGCTGAAGGTAGTCTATATAGACGAGCTGAAGGGAGTCTATATAGACGAGCTGAAGGGAGTCTATATAGACGAGCTGAAGGGAGTCTATATAGACGAGCTGAAGGGAGTCTATATAGACGAGCTGAAGGGAGTCTATATAGACGAGCTGAAGGGAGTCTATATAGACGAGCTGAAGGGAGTCTATATAGACGAGCTGAAGGGAGTCTATATAGACGAGCTGAAGGGTGTCTATATAGACGAGCTGAAGGGAGTCTATATAGACGAGCTGAAGGGAGTCTATATAGACGAGCTGAAGGGCGTCTATATAGACGAGCTGAATGGAGGCTATATAGACGAGCCGAATGGTGTCTTTATATACGAGATGAAGGGAGTCTTTATAGACGAGCTGAAGGGAGTCTTTATAGACGAGCTGAAGGGAGTCTCTATAGACGAGCTGAAGGGAGTCTCTATAGACGAGCTGAAGGGAGTCTCTACAGACGAGCTGAAGGGATTCTCTATAGACTAGCTGAGGGGAGTCTTTGTAGATCAACAGAAGGGAGTCTTTATAGAGAAGCTCAAAAGGAGACTTTATGGAGGAACTGAGAGGAGTTATTATAGACGAGCTGAAGGGAGTCTTTATAGTCGGGCTGAGAGAATTCTCTAGTCTCTATAAACGAGCTAAAGGGAAAGGGCCTCTAGAGAGTTTTTATAGACAATTTGTAGAAGGTAGTCTTTATATACGCGCTGAAGGGAGTCTTTGTATACTACGATATGAATTGGAAAGTACTTCATAAATGGGCTGAAGCTGGGAGAATGACTTAGGCGATCAAAGCGTATTTTTATAGAATACATAAGGGAAGTCCTTCTTGGATGAATTGAATCAGGGGGTCAAGTACGGGCTGAGGGCAAATATTTTGTATAGAAGAATTGAAGCAAGAAGTCAGTATATGTGAGGATTGTAGATGACAAGTCTTTAATTTCTAGGGGAGCTAAATAAGCATGTATTTACTTGATTATCGCGCTTCAGACGTAGAATCTTTAATTGACGGCCTGAAGACAGGCACTTATTCATAGAAATCCTGGAGTCTATCACAAACGAGTCGAAGTCTCTGTAGACGAGTTGATGGAGTTCCTGTAGTTAAGGTCATGGCAGGGTGCTTTCCATAGATAACCTGAAGGTAGTATTAGGTTGTGGAAAAATAAATCCATTAGGACGGACGCCAAAAATGTCGATAAAATCGGAGATGTGATCGAATTGGACCGGCACGTCAGCAATCGTAACATCGCACAGGAGCTAAAAATCGACCATGAAACAAATCTGGATTCAAAAAGAAGCTCGATGATTGGACAGAAAAAAATAGGATGGATCGAATTTCCATCTGCGAAGCCTTGGCCAAACGAAATGAGATAGACCCATTTCCCGGATTATGACTGGAGATGAGAAATAGATCACATACGACAACCCTGTGCAAAAACGATCGTGGTCAAAGAGCGGCGAAGCACCTCAAACGGTGGCCAAACCAGAACTAACGGCCAGGAAGGTTCTGCTATGCATTTGGTGGGACTGGAAATCACCCTTCCAAATGCATAGCAGAATTATGAGTTGCTTCCATATGACCAAACGCTAAATTCTGATCTCTACTGTCAACAACTGTAACGTTTGAAGATAGCAATTGACCAGAAACGGCTAGAATTTGTCAACAGGAGAGGTGTCGTGTTCCACCAGGACAACGCTAGGACACACACATCTACAGTGACTCTTCGGATGCTTGGTTGGGAAATTTAATGCATCCGCCATGCACCAAACAATCTTTTTCGTGGAGTGCAATATTATTTTAATGATAAAAAATGGTATCTTGGGAGGATTGTGAAAATCGACTAGAGAAGATGAGGAGTATTTTTTATTATTAGACCTGTCCATATTTACTGTCGAATAATTAAAGTATTTACTAATCTTATTAAACCACATTCGTTTTACCGAACTGCACCTAAATAGGACTCGATTTATTACTCCACGCTGGCTTTAAATCAAAACATTCACAAATACCGATTTTTATACCCTACACAAATGTTGTCAAGGTATTATAGCTTTGTGCAGCCCCAAAAGTTTGTAACGCCGCGAAATATTGGTCCTAGACCCACCTTTAAGTATACCGATTTTCATATCTCGACTAGCTGAGTCAATCTAGACATGTGTGCCCGTCCGTCTGTCCATTATAATTTGTAAACACGATACAGGCCACAGTTATGGACCAAGCTTCAGGAAATTTTATTTAGGGGATGAAATGGACCAACAATTTTATTTTTGTCTGATTTTCTGGTCCCTCCAGACGCCGCAATTATGGTCCAAACATCATGAAATTTTACATGGAGAAGGGTTTCGAGCCAAAGAACAAGCATGCCTGTCTTTTGCCTGACTTTTGTGTGAAAATGACAAAATTTGTATTCTATAGCGTATAGAATTACCCCTGAAGAACATAGACCCGAGAAGTTTATAGTATATACAAGAGGAGTGGTTGACCTTTAAACTGATACCAATTATATGGTTGTATGTACTCGGATATGGGAGTTACACGTACACATTTACAGGTGCTTACGTATTCATATATTATTTAGTATACCATTAACACACTAGAAGACCGAAATATAGCGCTGATGGCTTTGAAATTTTTCATGGTGTGTCAAGTATGGTCAACGACAACACCTATAATTTTTGTGATGATCAGATAAAAAATTTGGGATGAAGTGGACCGGAAACTTAATTTATGTTTCTTCGAGTCGATCTATATGCCAAAATTACAAGCAGAACATCACAACACAACCCACGGTGCAGGGGATCTGCACAAGTATTTAGAAAAGTTGTACTGAATATTAGTAATATTCGGAAAATATGTCAGTGTAAGAAAATGCTGTTGACCTCTAATCGGGTGTAAATATCACGAAATATTGCCCAGGCTCAGAATAAACATCTGGAGAAAGTTAGAGTTCCATGGTAGTTGTGTAGGGTATCGTATGGTCGGCCCCGTCCAACTATACTGCTCCGCTCACTGGTTTTAAAAGTAAATATGTACATACACATATAATAAAATACTCTCATATGATGTTCTTAATAAATAAAATAACTAAAGTTTTCCCCAAAACTTATTTTTTGTGGCCATGATCTGTTGGAATGAAAATTGTGAAAACAAATCCTGGCAATGATAAAACAAGTACTGGAATATTTATGAGTCTCTAAAGAGTTCTGCAAAAAGAAAACAAGACTCCATATTTTTTATGTAACCCAATAAAAGCTTCAAATGTCAGAAAGGTTAATTTTAGTGCAAAATTTAAACCACATTGCAGTTCCACAACGAATTGAAAATTAGCCATTGCTAATATTTAAAAAAAAATAAAAACTTAAAATTTATATTTATAGTTTATTTATTTTAATACGTTATTTTTTTCTCAGTCGCATTTTGCTAATTTTCCATAAACTCTTAAATATTTTCTTTAGAACTGCGCCTAGCGATTATATTTTTATGTTCCTCAAGAAAAAAAAAACGAACTTCAACTGAAATCAAAACTCTCCACCAAAAGCTCAGCGCATCATTTGAAAACTCATAAAATTTGTTATTAACCCACTTCACACAGTTGGAGATTGTTAACAGCAAGTCCGGCCATTCATTTCGGTGAATGTTCCCCGGGTGAACCGCCACACATCACCGTTATCATCGTCAACAGTTGGGTTATAAAAATCTAAAGAAAAAAAATACAAACGTTCGCAGCAGCCACTCGCATCTAGTGATGGGTGAGAGAAACAAAAACAGGAACGGGGCTATGGCCCTTTTCAGCGCAAATTGCAAAAAAAAAAACAAAAACTAATAAAAAAAGTCAGTGAATGAAATTCTACTGAAGACGGGCATATTCTCATATACATATGTAGGTATATGTATGTATATACGAATAATTATAAGTGACGATGGGAATTTTATCGGTGCAAAATCTGCATAAAGAAGCTATTCGTAGAGATGATAAAAAACAGTAGGCTAAGGCGAACAGAGGATATACACTACAAATCACAGATATATTAGATTGGGGAAAAATAAATCCATTATTTTTATATGAACTATAGGAGTTCATTTTACATGCTTCGGAATATCCGATTTGGGCCAAATGTGCATCTTTTTTTTGTATGTTTTGTTGCCATTTTAAAAGGCATTATGAAATGCCTCTCTCATAGAAGTCCTGCTCTCTATTTGTGTCGATATTCACAATCCTGCCTAGATTCCAATTTTTTTATCGTTAAAGAAACTTCGCAAAGCAAGAAAAATATGATAATCGCTTGGTGCCAAGTCCGGGCTGTATGTCGGATGCATTAAAACTTCTCAACCAAGCTCCCGAAGATTCTGGCAAGTCACTGTAGATGTGTGTGGCCTAGCGTTGTCCTGGTGGAACACGACACCTCTCCAGTTGGCCAATTCTGGCTGTTTCTGGACAATTGATATCTTCAAACTATCCAGTTGTTGACAGTAGAGATTTGAATTTAGTGTTTGGTCATATGGAAACAACTCATAATAAATAATCCCCTCTCAGTCCCAACAAATGCATAGCAGAACCTTCCTGGCCGTTAGTCCTGTTTTGTCCTTCGTTTGAGGTGCTGCACCACTCTTTGACGACGATCGTTTTCGCACAGGGTTATCGTATGTGATCCATTCTCTTCACCAGTCACCATCCGTTTAAGAAATGTGTCTATCTCATTCCGTTTGGCCAAGGCTTCGCATATGGAAATTCAATATATCCTATTTTTTCTTTTAATTGATATGACACCCAAACATCGATCTTCTATTTAGAACCCAGCTTTGTGTAAATGGTTTCAAACAGTTTTATGGTCGAGTTTTAGCTCCTGCTAACATGCTGGTCAACTTCGATAATTTCTCCGATTTTATCGACATAATGCCTGTTAATCGTTCGACGACCGGTCTAATGGGTTTCTTCGAATAATAATATATATAATTACTCTCTACTTCAGCAACCTTATGAAGGACTCCTTGCCTTCTGTCTTCAGATTGTCTACAAAAAGCCCCGCCTAGCTTGGCTATGCAATTAATTTATGCCCTGAATTCGTGTATGAAAGACTCCCTGCCCACAGCTCGGAAATGAAAGACTCATTTAGCTCGTCAATTAAAGACTTCCTGACTTCTGTCTTCAGATTGTCTATGAAAAGCTTCTCCTAGCTTGGTAATAAAATGCCTCGTGTCCTCAGTTCCTCTATGAAAAACTCCCTGCCTTCAGCTCATCAATGGGAAGTTCCCTGTCCACAGCTCGAATATGAAAGGCTGGCCACTGATTTCAAGCCATCTATAAAAGAATCTTTGCCTTCATCCCCCCTTCAGCTCGTCAATTAAATACTCTCCTGCTTGTCAATGAAGGACTTATACATTCTGTCATTGGCTTCTTTCGTACAATACTTCCGGCCTTTAGTTCTTCTATGGGTAGATTTACCAGCTCGACCATGACGACTCCTTTCTTCAGCTCATATAAAAAGACACCCTTCAGTTCGTCTATAAAGACTGCCTTCAGTTCGTGTATGAACGATTTCCTTCAGCTCTTCTATATAGACATCCTTTGGGTCATCTATAAAGACTCCCTTCAGTTCGTCTATAAAGACTCCCTGCTTTACCTCGACTATAAAGACTCCTTTCAGTTCACATATAAAGACTTCCTTCAGATCGTCTACAGTGACTCCCTTCAGTTCGGATATGAACGATACCCTTAAGCTCTTCCATAGGACCTCCATTCAGTTCTATAGAAAAGTCCTTAAATTCGTTTATAAAGTCTCCCTTCACCTCGTCTATAAATACTCCCCTCAGTTTGCCTATAAAGACTCCCCTCAGCTCGCCTATAAAGACTCCCTTCAGCTTGTATATTAGTTCGACTATAGAGAATCCCAGCTTCAGCTCGTCAATGGATACTCCCTTCAGCTCGTCGGTAGAGACCCCATTCGGCACGTGTATAGAAACTCCCTTCAGCTATTCTATAAAGACACCCAGTTTCCGATTGTCTAAAAAAAACTCCCTTCAGCTCGTCCATAAAGACTACCTTCGGCTCGTCCATAGAGACCCCCTTCAGTCCCAATAGAAACTCCCTTCGACTTGCCTATAAAGACACCCTTTAGATCGTCTATAAATACTCCCATCAGCTAGTCTATAAATACTTCATGATTCAGCTCGCTTATTGAGACTCTGGTTTAACTTGGTCTAATATCCTGTGCCCAATCTTTTATCACTTCGGCTATGCATATCATCCGGAAGAAGCTCACCAAACCCTCATTTCAAGCGAAAACAAAAAAATGAAAACTATTTTTTTTTTAAATTCAAAGTAAAAACTACAACGAAAGCCAAACAAATTAGGCATAAATCAAAATTCATTGAGCCAAACTGTCAAAATTTGGCTAAATTAAGAAGAAACAGCCAGACGAATAACAGAACCGACAGCCTGAACCTGTACAAAGTGGAGGTGATTCCAGCAAATGGCTTAAAAGACAGACAAGTTGACTACATTGATCGTATAAAATTTTTTGCATAAAGAACAGCAATGCACAGTGGGGGAATTAGAAGCAACATTTAAATACACCCTCAATAAATTGTACCTGAGAAGAAATATTAAGAAGTCCTACGTATTCCTCATCCATTTAACTTATTAACCTTTCAAATTCCCTTTTTCTCGTAACCAACAAAAAATGTGTCCCAAAAAATACAGCCCCTTCCCCCACTGTTTTCATTTGCCTACTAGAATTTTGGCGCATATCGTAAAATAAAATGATCGCTCTTGTGAGAAAGCTTGCATTTTATGATCCGAAATTTAACATAAATTTTCAACACCGTGAAGCTAAACTATCCAAACGCAACGTCATTACCTACAGCATCTCCCTGTCAGCAGCAGCAGCAACAACAACAAAACATATCCTTTTATGCAAAAAAATTGGTTTTAAGAAACTGACTGGGTGACTGACTGACATCCAGCGATTTGTCTGTGGCGACTGGGTGTAAACATGTTTGTTGTTGTCGGGCTTCTAAATAGAACATTTGTTGTTGTTGCCGTTGTTGTGATGACTTCTACATTGGCGGCTCGAGTGTGTGAGACCATTTAAAACGGCGGCGGCATAGCACAGATCCAGATCATAAAAAAATAACCCCAAATGTTTTATAATCTTACGAGCGTTGATGATGTGGATCATCATAAAAATGCTATTACCGGTCATTCAAACGTTTAAAGGTTCTGCAATTTCATTTTTCATAGTCCAGGCTCGAACATTAAGAGAATGTTTATGTGTATGCTGATATGTGGTTAATGATGTTTTGCATTTATAGATATTTAAGAAGAAATTAAAGTGTGACTAGAAAATTCATGAGGAGGCTGGAATCTAAGATGCAATGAACAACTAATTTTTTCTCTAAAATATTTCAAAAATTTACAAAATTCCGTGATATCGGTAAGTATTATTAAATGTAGCTTATGATCAGATTAAATCGAATGGTAGAACAATGAGGCGCTTAAAAAAATCTTTAAAAAAAATATACGCCTATAGCCTTAGCAGGCCCTTAAAAAAAAATATTTAAAAAATCTAAGCCCAGGGCCATGGCCTTGGCCTGCAGGGGCCACCTAAGCCGGTGGCCCCTGCAGGCCCATAAAACATTATTTAAAAAATTTGCACCTATGGGCTTGCCAGGCCCTTAAAATGTCTTTAAAAAATATGCGTCTGTGGCCTTGCAGGCGCTTAAAAAATTCTTTAAAAAATCTACAACTATAGCCTTAGACGACCCTAAAAAATGTATTTAAAAAATCTTAGCCTATGGCCCACGGTAGCCTTTAAAATATTCGTTAAAATCTACGCCTATGGTCTTAGTAGGCTTTTAAAAATATTCTTTAAAAAATCTACGCCTATGGCCTTTACGCGTATGGCCTTAGTAGGCCTTTAAAAATATTCTTTAAAAAATCTACGCCTATGGCTTTAAAAAATCTACGCCTATGGCCTTCAGAAGGCTTTAAAAAATCTACGCCTATGGCCTTCAGAAGGCTTTAAAAAATCTACGCCTATGGCCTTCAGAAGGCTTTAAAAAATCTACGCCTATGGCCTTCAGAAGGCTTTAAAAAATCTACGCCTATGGCCTTCAGAAGGCTTTAAAAAATCTACGCCTATGGCCTTCAGAAGGCTTTAAAAAATCTACGCCTATGGCCTTCAGAAGGCTTTAAAAAATCTACGCCTATGGCCTTCAGAAGGCTTTAAAAAATCTACGCCTATGGCCTTCAGAAGGCTTTAAAAAATCTACGCCTATGGCCTTGGGAAGCCATTAAAACTATTCTTTAAAAAATCCACGCCTATGGCCTTAGGAAGTTTTTAAAATATTTTTTAAAAAATCCACGCATATGGCCCTAGTAAGCCTTTAAAAATATTCTTTAAAAAATCCACGAATATGACCTTAGGAAGTTTTTAAAATATTTTTTAAAAAATCCACGCCTATGGCCCTAGGAAGCGTTTAAAATCTTATTTAAAAAATCCACGCCTATGGCCTTCGAAAGGCTTTTAAAAATATTCTTTAAAAAATCTACGCATATGGCCTTCAGAAGGCTTTAAAAAATCTACGCCTATGGCCTTCAGAAGGCTTTAAAAAATCTACGCATATGGCCTTCAGAAGGCTTTAAAAAATCTACGCCTATGGCCTTCAGAAGGCTTTAAAAAATCTACGCATATGGCCTTCAGAAGGCTTTAAAAAATCTACGCCTATGGCCTTCAGAAGGCTTTAAAAAATCTACGCCTATGGCCTTCAGAAGGCTTTAAAAAATCTACGCCTATGGCCTTCAGAAGGCTTTAAAAAATCTACGCCTATGGCCTTCAGAAGGCTTTAAAAAATCTACGCCTATGGCCTTCAGAAGGCTTTAAAAAATCTACGCCTATGGCCTTCAGAAGGCTTTAAAAAATCTACGCCTATGGCCTTCAGAAGGCTTTAAAAAATCTACGCCTATGGCCTTCAGAAGGCTTTAAAAAATCTACGCCTATGGCCTTCAGAAGGCTTTAAAAAATCTACGCCTATGGCCTTCAGAAGGCTTTAAAAAATCTACGCCTATGGCCTTGGGAAGCCATTAAAACTATTCTTTAAAAAATCCACGCCTATGGCCTTAGGAAGTTTTTAAAATATTTTTTAAAAAATCCACGCATATGGCCCTAGTAAGCCTTTAAAAATATTCTTTAAAAAATCCACGAATATGACCTTAGGAAGTTTTTAAAATATTTTTTAAAAAATCCACGCCTATGGCCCTAGGAAGCGTTTAAAATCTTATTTAAAAAATCCACGCCTATGGCCTTCGGAAGGCTTTTAAAAATATTCTTTAAAAAATCTACGCCAATGGCCTTCGGAAGCCTTTAAAATATTCTTTAAAAAATCTACGCCTATGGCCTTCGGAAGGCTTTTAAAAATATTCTTTAAAAAATCTACGCCTATGGCCTTCGGAAGGCTTTTAAAAATATTCTTTAAAAAATCTACGCCTATGGCCTTCGGAAGGCTTTTAAAAATATTCTTTAAAAAATCTACGCCTATGGCCTTCGGAAGGCTTTTAAAAATATTCTTTAAAAAATCTACGCCTATGGCCTTCGGAAGGCTTTTAAAAATATTCTTTAAAAAATCTACGCCTATGGCCTTCGGAAGGCTTCTAAAAATATTCTTTAAAAAAATCTACGCCTATGGCCTTCGGAAGGCTTTTAAAAATATTCTTTAAAAAATCTACGCCTATGGCCTTCGGAAGGCTTTTAAAAATATTCTTTAAAAATCTACACTATGGCCTTGGCAGACCTTTAAAACCTTCGCAGGCCTTCGAAGGATTTAAAGGACTTCCAATGATTATAGGCCTTTCTATGTCAGAAACTTCCTTTTTATGTATTTTAATCAATGCAACGAAAATGAAATGTGATATTAATTAATCCAAAGACAATTTTAGAGTTCAATTCATTAATGTTCAGTGTCAAATGTCAATAAAATGTGGTCCACACTTCGATAATGTTGAATAATAAATTAATCCAAAAGTGTTAAAATTCTCAAATACTTAGCAAAAGCTAACTGTTGTTTTATTTTCACTGACATGAAACGAAATATTTTCCTCTATAAAATCCGACTGCAATAAATAAAATCAAAGAAACAAGAGTAAGTCCATAAAACAACACATTGTATATCCCACAAAAAATAGTGTCGTAAATCACCTTTATTTCAGGTTGTCCACACGCATCAAGCTGGGATGCACAAGCAGTGTAATGGTCATCACCAACATCACGAAGAGAATGCAGGCCAGCTTTCCATCCATCGAATGGACATCAGTATTTCTAGGCTGTCCAATGAAAAAAATGACTGACAACATTAACACCGTTTGACGATGAAAAATAACGATAAAAATCCATGTTTGACACTATTCGGGAAACTATGACAACAGCAACAGACGAAACCCCCAATTTCGAATACGAATGAAATTTCAGTCCCCTTCTCCTCGCCCACAAAAAATACTATAACCAATTGACTCCATCCAGCCAACATATTCCCATACAGGACATTACATTTGAAAAAACAACATCATTTCAACAAATATACTCCCTTACCCTACTCCACATACCTCTCATCATTTTCCCTCCCTCCTCCTTCACATTTCAAACATCAGCATCAACTTCATACTCCCTGGCATTGCAATGTCAGCATGAATCCAACATGTGAGATATGACCATATGACGATGTGATAACATCATGCTACAAGTACCCACAAACACACACACCCATATACATATGAGCGGTATCCTTTCACCAAAACAAATGTGTCAGACAGGACATCAGCATGCCTGGAAAAACTCTCATTCGAAGCGCACACAAAACTGCGAACAATATCAGCATTGCCAAACAATAACAACAACTGTTCGTTCATACGGAGATTTTTCGAGGGTGTAAAAATGGTTTCGATTTCAATCAATCATTTGTCCAGCACCCTGCCTAGCTAGCCAGCCAGCTTGTCTGCCTGTCTATTCGTTTGCCCTTTTGCACGTTCAATTGTGATTAGAATTAGAAACGCAACGGAGGTATCATTTCAATGTAATCTCTTAACCTGGATGGATACTTGTGGTCCCATTTTGACATTTATGATTCAGAATCGTAGCACACCGAACGTTGTTGTTGGTTTGTTATTGTTGCAAACCTTCTCAGTTACACGAACTGCACTTATATGCTCGATGACAAATGAATGGATCATGGAGTGCCAGACAGCCAGTCATCCAGTATGTTTTCATATCGCATATCTCCTGCAAACAAACAATTAACTTCGAAACAACTGTTCGATTTTATTGTTTTCGGAATATTTTTTCATCATAAAATCGAAAGCGAAAATCTAAAATCCACACGAAATCCAATAACAATACTTGAATTTGAATTGGATTTCTTTGATTTGTTTAAGTATTTATCAGCGATATGCCCAACTGACTTTCAATATCGAACTGGGATCAGGAGGCATATGGGGAATAATTTTTTGTGTAAATGATGAAGCCTCAGCAAGTCATTGATATGATGCCTAAAAAATCTACGCCTATGGCCTTGGAAAGCATTTATGAAACCTTGAAAAATAATCTTTAAAAAATCCACGTCTTTGGCCTTTGAAAGCCCTGAAAAATATTCTTTAAAAAATCCACGTCTTTGGCCTTTGAAAGCCCTTAAAAATATTCCTTACATAATCCACCCCTTTGGCCTTCTGGAAGGCTTTAAAAAATATTCTTTTAAAAATCTAAACCTATGGCCTTTGAAAGCCTTGAAAAATATTCTTTAAAAATCTAAACCTATGGCCTTTGAAAGCATTGAAAAATATTCTTTAAAAAATCCACGCCTTTGGTCTTAGGAACGAAGCCTTTAAAAATATTCTTTAAAAAATCTACGCTTATGGCTATCGGAAAGCTTTTAAAAATATTCTTTATAAAATCTACGCCTATGGCATTCGGAAAGCTTTTAAAAATATTCTTTAAAAAATCTACACCTATGGGCTTTGAAAGCCTTCAAAAAATCCACGCCTATGGAAGCCTTGAAAAAATATTCGTTTAAAAAATCCACGCCTATGGAAGCCTTGAAAAAATATTCGTTTAACCCTACGGTCAATAACCGGGTACATTTGTACCTTTTTTTGAATAAAAATGCTCTAAAATTTTTAATAATGGAGATATTTAGATCAAATTTTGAGGAATCATTCTTGAGGTATTTTCACACATACTCGAAGAAAAAAATTATGAATATTTTCCATATATATAATTTTTACAATTTTTTTAAAGTTATTACCTACGTAGATCAATAACCGTGGTACATTTGTACCCATCCAAAGATAGCTCTATAACTCATTAAAAAATTTGACTATCGTGAGGTTTTTTGTTTTAAATTAGTCTATGCGGATCTGGTCTAGATATAGGAACTCAAAATTATATATACATTAAAATAATATATACTTAAATCCATGCTTAAATGATAATCTATCTAAAACAATCATAGTAAATTCGTCACAGCTTTCGAATGGGTTAAGCTTTTTTAGTTATTTTTTTATTGGGATCTTATTTAGGTGTTCCTCAACCCCTCTGCAAATTTTTGTGGCCCTAGACAACGTGGGGCCATCAGGGCGACTCGTGGAAGTCAGAAACTACCCTGGTTTTCCCTTGGTATACAGGGACAAAAACAATGATTATTGTCCGTAATTATCCAATTATTCTTCATATTGGGCCTGACACTTTTTCTATAATCGAATTAGTCTGATTTATTACAATCCTAAATTGGCGTAAATATATAAACTATCATAAAATAACGTTTTAATGTATTAAATAGTGTTAAAAATGTGCCAATCACAATCTTTAAACTCATAAAATGTGAATAATTGGCAATAATAATTGTTTTAGTCCCTGTATAAAAAAGGAAAACCAGGGTGAAAAAGTATCTGACTTCCACGAGTCGCCCTGATGGCCCCATGTTGTCTAGGGCAAAAAAAATTTGCAGAGGGGTTGAGGAACACCTAAATAAGATCACAATAAAAAATAACTAAAAAAGCTTAACCCATTCGAAAGCTATAACGAATTTACTATGATTGTTTTAGATAGATTATCATTTAAGCATGGATTTAAATATATATTATTTTAATGTATATATAATTTTGAGTTCCTATATCTAGACCAGATCCGCATAGACTTATTGAAAAAAACAAAAAACCTCACGATAGTCCAATTTTTTAGTGAGTTACAGAGCTATCTTTGGATGGGTACAAATGTACCACGGTTATTGATCTACGTATACTTTTTTGGTTATTGACCGTAGGGTTAAAAAATCCACGCCTATGGAAGCCTTGAAAAAATATTCGTTTAAAAAATCCACGCCTATGGAAGCCTGGAAAAACTATTCGTTTAAGAAATCCACGCCTATGGAAGCCTTGAAAAACTATTCGTTTAAGAAATCCACACCTATGGAAGCCTTAAAAAACTATTCGTTTAAGAAATCCACGCCTCTGGAAGCCTTGAAAAAAATATTCGTTTAAAAAATCCACGCCTATGGAAGCTTTGAAAAAATGTTCGATTAAAAAATCCACGCCTATGGAAGCTGTAAAAATATTTGTTAAAAAATCCACTCCTATGGAAGCCTTGAAAAAAATTAATAAAAACGTCTGTTGCCCTTAGAAGCCTCTTACAATTGACCACGCCAATGACATTTAAAAACTTTTTCTAGACACCACATTGCGGAACATTTTCATTTCGAATTTCAATATTTTTATTATTATTTTTTTTAATTTAAGTCCGAAAAAACTTTCCATTAAAAACCATTAATTTTTGTACGTCTCCGACTGCATCATGGCATGCTCCATTTGATTGATAGGGGTGACAGACGGGTACAAAGTTCCATTCACTTGCCGGATAGTGTGGGTGGCTGTCCCTAATGAATTTACGGTTCAACAAAACTAGACAACATTTTGAATGTTTTAATGAAAAAAAACACACCACTTTAATTTGAATATCAAATAACTGAATGTCTGGGATCTAAGAAGTTGTTGATACGAAATCTGATAACAAAAAATTTTATGAGACATTCGTATCGATTTTAAATAAATCACTAAATAATGAACTAGCTTTGTATTTCGAATCAGGGCAATTTGATGGATTGTTATTGACGGCAATAAACAAAATGGCTAGACTAATAAATATTCAAATATTTTGAAATCAAAGGTCGGTAAGGAAATGTCACCACATGACAAAGTCCGAATCATTAGCCATACACTGTCGATACTTCGAACCAATCCTGCTTCGATGAAGTAATGCACTTTAATTATACTCTTCGTTCATGGGTCTTATTTTTTCATTTTTCTTGAAAAACAAAAATATATCCACAACTATCTGTGTGTTAGGTTCAACTTCTCCATCGTACCCTATCTCCATCGCATCTTAACGCTCAAAATTCGTTCGCAATGCTTCATGAACTTTGTCTTATTTAATGCAAATGATCCATTGACGTTGATCATTGCTACCAATATTTTTTTTTTCGTTCACCGAAATGCATTTGCCTCAGAATGGCTCCCTTCCAACATGCTGATGAACCACTTGCCCATTCTCAGCCTGTGCCACTGAAGCGGCACCATGGCAATCAGTTGCAAACGAAACGAAATGGCACGATTCGTCTGATATGAAAATGAGGAGATGAAAAATCATGTACAAAACAAATTATTTAAAGTATGGATGATTGTTGTTGTGGTTGCTTTTTTAGCTTCGGATTTTCCCCCAGTTATGATGGCGGACTGACTCTGTGTACTTGCATGTCAGCATTTGTTTAGTTACTGAGATATATATTGACAATCACATCGTCATATCTTGGTGGAATATTTGATGTTAAGACAGTGGGTCTTGAGAGGGAATTTTTTAAAGGCTTCCATAGGGGTGGATTTTTTAAACGAATATTTTCTCAAGGCTTCTCAAGGCGTGGATTTTTTAAACGAATAGTTTTTCAAGGCTTCCATAGTCATGGATATTTCAAACGAATATTTTTTCAAGACGTGAATTTTTTAAACGAATATTTTCACAAGGCTTCCATAGGCGTGGATTTTTTAAAAGAATAGTTTTTCAAGGCTTCCTTCCATAGGCGTGGATTTCTTAAACGAATAGTTTTTCAAGGCTTCCTTCCATAGGCGTGGATTTTTTAAACGAATAGTTTTTCAAGGCTTCCTTCCATAGGCGTGGATTTTTTAAACGAATATTTTTTCAAGGCTTCCATAGGCGTGGATTTTTTAAACGAATATTTTTTCAAGGCTTCCATAGGCGTGGATTTTTTAAACGAATGTTTTTTCATGGCTCAAATAGGCGTAGATTTTTTAAACGAATAGTTTTTCAAGGCTTCCTTCCATAGGCGTGGATTTTTTTAAACGAATGTTTTTTCAAGGCTCAAATAGGCGTAGATTTTTTAAACTAATGTTTTTTCAAGGCTCAAATAGGCGTAGATTTTTTAAACGAATTTTTCTAAAGGACAATAGGCGTAGATTTTTTAAACGAATGTTTTTCAAGGCTTCCTTCCATAGGCGTGGATTTTTTTAAACGAATGTTTTTTCAAGGCTCAAATAGGCGTAGATTTTTTAAACGAATGTTTTTTCAATGCTCAAATAGGCTTCCATAGGCGTGGATTTTTAAAGAATATTTTTTCAAGGCTTCCATAGGCGTGGATTTTTAAAGAATATTTTTTCAAGGCTTCCATAGGCGTGGATTTTTAAAGAATATTTTTTCAAGGCTTCCATAGGCGTGGATTTTTAAAGAATATTTTTTCAAGGCTTCCATAGGCGTGGATTTTTAAAGAATATTTTTTCAAGGCTTCCATAGGCGTGGATTTTTAAAGAATATTTTTTCAAGGCTTCCATAGGCGTGGATTTTTTAAACGAATATTTTTTCAAGGCTTCCATAGGCGTGGATTTTTTAAACGAATATTTTTTCAAGGCTTCCATAGGCGTGGATTTTTTAAACGAATATTTTTTCAAGGCTTCCAAGGCGTGGATTTTTTAAACGAATATTTTTTCAAGGCTTCCATAGGCGTGGATTTTTTAAACGAATATTTTTTCAAGGTTTCCATAGGCGTATACTTTTTAAAGATTTCTTCAAGGTTTCCATAGGCGTATACTTTTTAAAGATTTCTTCAAGATTTCCATAGGCGTAGACTTTTTAAAGATTTCTTCAAGGTTTCCATAGGCTTGGATTTTTTAAAGATTTCTTCAAGGTTTCCATAGGCTTGGATTTTTTAAAGATTTCTTCAAGGTTTCCATAGGCTTGGATTTTTTAAAGATTTCTTCAAGGTTTATTTTTTAAAGATTTCTTCAAGGTTTCCATAGGCTTGGATTTTTTAAAGATTTCTTCAAGGTTTCCATAGGCTTGGATTTTTTAAAGATTTCTTCAAGGTTTCCATAGGCTTGGATTTTTTAAAGATTTCTTCAAGGTTTCCATAGGCTTGGATTTTTTAAAGATTTTTTCAAGGTTTCCATAGGCTTGGAAAAATTTTTTAAAGATTTAGTCCTTGAAAAATTTCTTTAAAGGCTTGACTCCGATTTTTTAAAAATTTCTTCAAAAAATCTACGCTTCTGACTCCGATAGTCCTTGAAAAATATTCTTTAAAAAATCTACGCTTCTGACTCCGATAGTCCTTGAAAAATATTCTTTAAAAAATCTACGCTTCTGACTCCGATAGTCCTTGAAAAAATATTCTCCGATAGTCCTTGAAAAAAAAAATCTACGCTTCTGACTCCGATAGTCCTTGAAAAATATTCTTTAAAAAATCTACGCTTCTGACTCCGATAGTCCTTGAAAAATATTCTTTAAAAAATCTACGCTTCTGACTCCGATAGTCCTTGAAAAATATTCTTTAATAGATCCACGCCGATAGTCCTTGAAAAATATTCTTTAATAGATCCACGCCGATAGTCCTTGAAAAATATTCTTTAAAAAATCTACGCTTCTGACTCCGATAGTCCTTGAAAAATATTCTTTAAAAAATCTACGCTTCTGACTCCGATAGTCCTTGAAAAATATTCTTTAAAAAATCTACGCTTCTGACTCCGATAGTCCTTGAAAAATATTCTTTAAAAAATCTACGCTTCTGACTCCGATAGTCCTTGAAAAATATTCTTTAAAAAATCTACGCTTCTGACTCCGATAGTCCTTGAAAAATATTCTTTAAAAAATCTACGCTTCTGACTCCGATAGTCCTTGAAAAATATTCTTTAAAAAATCTACGCTTCTGACTCCGATAGTCCTTGAAAAATATTCTTTAAAAAATCTACGCTTCTGACTCCGATAGTCCTTGAAAAATATTCTTTAAAAAATCTACGCTTCTGACTCCGATAGTCCTTGAAAAATATTCTTTAAAAAATCTACGCTTCTGACTCCGATAGTCCTTGAAAAATATTCTTTAAAAAATCTACGCTTCTGACTCCGATAGTCCTTGAAAAATATTCTTTAGATAATCCACCCTTTCGACTTCGATGAAAAATATTCTTTAAAATTTCAAGTTTCTGGCTCAGATTGCCACTGTTCTGCATGTGTATGTTATCCTAAAGCTCTTTTAAATTTAAAATTCTGCCAGCAAATGATGAAGTCAGACAAGCACATCTCATCATCTCACCCATAATTCCATGATATTCTACAACATTTGTGCATTCTTAAGTATGTAGAGTAGTTGACTTGTTTGTATGTATGTAGATTTGGTTTCGATCAATTTACATTTGATTTTGCATATTTTAGAGCAACGACCGCCATGACGCCATTACTACGAATACTAGGACGTAATGTGAGTGCCATTTGGGCGCCACAATAATGATTCGAGGTGTTTGCAGTGATTGAATGGGAGATGACGCGTGTTCACGTCACTATAGACGACGGCGTCACATTAACACGGTGTTTACAACGACAGGAGAGAATCGGTATATTTTGATTATGGAATAGAGATTTCTTCCAGCAACCATAACTGGGATGAGGACATAATAAACTAGGATATTTAGTTATTACCATACAGGTGAGGTTGCAAAGAGAAGTCAGGATAAAATAAATTAAAGTATATAAAGATAAGTAAGATATAAATAACAACCATATGTGATAATAGGAATTAACAAATACCAGTAGCTCTAACGTTTGATATAGGAATGTATGTAATTTAGACGGGATTTGAATTTTGAACCACCCATTCAGGCATATTACACCAAAAAATATAAAAAAATATAATATATTGAGTTATTACCCCACCTCTGCAATAGCTCCCAGTTTTGGTCTGATAATTATTGTTATTGTTTTGATGAACAGGTGTTTCTCAATTTTATAATTTTGGAAAATAACTCAATCGAATTTCTCTCCTCATTATATCATCAACGATGCTGCTAATAATGTTATTTACCCACTGATAATTATAATTGGCCAGACTGCATCCTCTGCACGCACTTTCATGGGATGTGAAGCCTAACATCATCTGGTCTTCTTTAAATCGTTCGTGCTGATCGAAACTGTCATCCTGATCACTTCTTGTATTTAATGATGACGAAAAAACAAACCAGTATTTATCTGCACGATATACTTAGTCATGATTTTATCATCTAAGGAGTCTTTTATTATGGATGTATGAGAGTGTAGACCGCTAAGGCTTCAAGGTTCTTTGAATTACATATGGAAAATAAATAAATGGAAAATAACATAAGTGAAAAAGCGTTACTGATAGATATCCTGATAGGTACTTGAAATAAAAGTATGGGGAACATACCAAAAAGTGTACCTATACCGACATTTCTACAAACCGATTATGGTTCTAAATATTGGTCCTAGACCCCATGTTTCTTTGGACCAAATTTGTTTCAAAAAACATTGATTTCATCCAAACTTTGCCTATCTTATTATTTCTTCCAAAATTAGTTCAAGTTCGAACATGGGGAATATCGGTCCAGTCCTTCTGGTACCTCCCACCCAGGGGCTAGGCCTAAATGGGGGTTACAGCTCATATATATGAATATATATATAAGGTTAATTATCGAACCTTATGTTCTAGTTTTTTTCGTATCTTCCGCATATGAAATGATTACAAAAAATCTTAGAACCAAACCCAAACACGGAACAAATCATATAACTATTTTAATATAAAAAAGAGGGTTATATGGGGACGACCCCAAAAAGGGAGCGAATATTAACAATTTTTGGTAGAGAGATTTGTTACCATATACGACTACAAAATACCAAATTGCAAATTTCAAAACGCGCTCAAAAACCCCAAAATACCGAAAATTGGGGGTACCCTTATATGGGGACTATCCGCAAAAATGGTCCTATATTTATAATTTTTTGTGGAGAAATTTGGTACCTATTAAGAACTCAAAATACTAAATTACAGCCAATTCGATGGAAAAAAATACGATCAAAACACCCAAAATACTGAAAATGAGGAGGTACCGTTATATGGGGGCTACCAGAAAAAGTGGGCCTATATTTATAATTTTTTGTGGAGACATTTAGTACCCAATAAGAACTAAATGTACCAATTTTCAGCGTATTCGGTTGAAAAACGCGCTCAAGAACCCCAAAATACCGAAAATTGGGAGGTACTGTTATATGGGAGCTATGCTTAAACGTGGACCGATACATTCCATTTTTAAACTTGACCTCCCTGCAGACAAAAGACAAACATTTGCAAAATTTCAGCACCCTACCTCAATTCCTTCAGAAGATAGCGTGATTACAACAGACGGACGGACGGACATGGCTAGATCGTCTTAGAATTTTACCCTGATCATGAATATATATACTTTATAGTGTCGGAAATGAATATTTCGATGAGGTACAAACGGAATGACAAAATTAATATACCCTCCTAATATACCCTCCTATGGTGGAGGGTATAAAATTACCAGCCAATCATTGAAAAAATATTCTTAAAAAATCCTCTCGTTTTGGTCTATGGGTTCTTGAAAAAATAGTCTTTAAAAATCCACGCTTGATTATACGGCTGGCCATTGAAAAAATAGTTCTTAAAAGTCACGCTTATTGGTCTATGGGTCCCTTAAAATATATTTTTTGAACTTCCGCACTTATTGGTCTATGAAAAAACATTCTTCAAAAATCTACCCTTATTTTTAATGGGCCTAAACAAATATTCTTTAAAATCCACGCTTATTGGTCTATGGGTCCTTGAAAAAACATAATTTAAAAATCCACATTTATTGGTCTATGGATCTTTGAAAAATATTCTTTAAAAATCGTGGCTTATTGGTATATGGGTCCTTGTTATGAAGGTCGTTGGAAAATAATCTTCAAAAAATCCACGATTAGTGGTCTATTAGCTCTTGAAAAAAATTTTACAAAATCTGCACTTGTTTTTTAGCTTCGAGTGTTTTTTTTTTTATAAAATCGCCGAAAACCACAAAAACAAATATTTTATTTAACAATTAACAAATCGCCAATTAGTTGATTATTCTCCCGTTGTTGTTTCTTTTTTCCCGATGACAGTTCCAGTGAACTTGAGCGCATTTCGAAATTTCATGTCATGGGTAAATATTCCCATTGAGCGGCTAGGAAACACCGGTGTTACACTGAAATGGCATTACACGCAAGCAGGACATTAATGCGTCTCACAAACCTGTCAAAATGTAAGACATGCACACGGTTGGTTGGGTCGGTTCGTCGGCCGGTCGGTCGGATGAACGGTTCAACACGCATAGTTTTGTGATTTTTGACGCCAATTGTTCCCCTGCTTTTCCGGTTAACGTTTATCGAACGGTCTACTAACCATATCAGCAGTAACAGAAACAACAACAATATTATCTACTACAAGGATAAGCATGTAAAAGGAGTAACATCCACATCTGCAGGCAACACGTGTTACAAGCCGCTGTTGTTCGTGTTGCTGTTGTTGTTGCGTTGTTACCTTTGTTGTCCAACAATCATTGTCCGTCGTTGTCGTTTGCCACCGTTTTACTTCGGACCCACACACGCAAAGCTCTCAAACAGAAGCGACAACAATGGTGATGGACAGCTATTGAATGTTGTTGTTGCTGCTACTGTCACTGCTGGGGCTGAGCTTGTTGTCATTGTTGTTGTTGTTACTGTTCGGTAATGTTGCTCATACGTGAAACATGTCATGCCATACCACACATTGGGTTATTGGGCGATATCCAGACGAAAAACCACATGTATTTGCTAGCCCACATATACATAGTTGCATGGGTGGCGGACAGTAAGGATACAGTGGTGATAAAAAGTTCATTGATAATTTGTAAGGACCCACAGACCATTTTTAGAAAACCTTTTAAGAGCATGTAGTTCATATTTTTTCAAGGACCTTTATAACAATGAGGGTGGATTTTTTAAGGAATATTTTTTCAATGACCTTTATAACAATAAGCTTGGATTTCTTAAAGAATATTTTTCAAGGACCTTTACAACAATAAACGTGGATTTATTAAAGAAGATTTTTTCAAGGACCTTCTTTACAATAAGCGTGGATTTTTTAAAGAAGAGTTTTTCAAGGACCTTTATAACAATAAGCGTGGATTTTTTTAAAGAAGATTTTTTCAAGGACCTTCTTTACAATAAGCGTGGATTTTTTAAAGAAGATTTTTTCAAGGACCTTCTTTACAATAAGCGTGGATTTTTTAAAGAAGATTTTTTCAAGGACCTTCTTTACAATAAGCGTGGATTTTTTAAAGAAGATTTTTTCAAGGACCTTCTTTACAATAAGCGTGGATTTTTTAAAGAAGATTTTTTCAAGGACCTTCTTTACAATAAGCGTGGATTTTTTAAAGAAGATTTTTTCAAGGACCTTCTTTACAATAAGCGTGGATTTTTTAAAGAAGATTTTTTCAAGGACCTTCTTTACAATAAGCGTGGATTTTTTAAAGAAGATTTTTTCAAGGACCTTCTTTACAATAAGCGTGGATTTTTTAAAGAAGATTTTTTCAAGGACCTTCTTTACAATAAGCGTGGATTTTTTAAAGAAGATTTTTTCAAGGACCTTCTTTACAATAAGCGTGGATTTTTTAAAGAAGATTTTTTCAAGGACCTTCTTTACAATAAGCGTGGATTTTTTAAAGAAGATTTTTTCAAGGACCTTCTTTACAATAAGCGTGGATTTTTTAAAGAAGATTTTTTCAAGGACCTTTATAACAATAAGCGTGGATTTTTTAAAGAAGATTTTTTCAAGGACCTTCTTTACAATAAGCGTGGATTTTTTAAAGAAGATTTTTTCAAGGACCTTCTTTACAATAAGCGTGGATTTTTTAAAGAAGATTTTTTCAAGGACCTTCTTTACAATAAGCGTGGATTTTTTAAAGAAGATTTTTTCAAGGACCTTCTTTACAATAAGCGTGGATTTTTTAAAGAAGATTTTTTCAAGGACCTTTTTACAATAAGCGTGGATTTTTTAAAGAAGATTTTTTCAAGGACCTTCTTTACAATAAGCGTGGATTTTTTAAAGAAGAATTTTTCAAGGACCTTCTTTACAATAAGCGTGGATTTTTTAAAGAAGATTTTTTCAAGGACCTTCTTTACAATAAGCGTGGATTTTTTAAAGAAGATTTTTTCAAGGACCTTCTTTACAATAAGCGTGGATTTTTTAAAGAAGATTTTTTCAAGGACCTTCTTTACAATAAGCGTGGATTTTTTAAAGAAGATTTTTTCAAGGACCTTCTTTACAATAAGCGTGGATTTTTTAAAGAAGATTTTTCAAGGACCTTCTTTACAATAAGCGTGGATTTTTTAAAGAAGATTTTTTCAAGGACCTTCTTTACAATAAGCGTGGATTTTTTAAAGAAGATTTTTTCAAGGACCTTCTAAGCGTGGATTTTTTAAAGAAGATTTTTTCAAGGACCTTCTTTACAATAAGCGTGGATTTTTTAAAGAATATTTTTTCAAGGACCTTCTTTACAATAAGCGTGGATTTTTTAAAGAAGATTTTTTCAAGGACCTTTATAACAATAAGCGTGGATTTTTTAAAGAAGATTTTTTCAAGGACCTTCTTTACAATAAGCGTGGATTTTTTAAAGAAGATTTTTTCAAGGACCTTCTTTACAATAAGCGTGGATTTTTTAAAGAAGATTTTTTCAAGGACCTTCTTTACAATAAGCGTGTATTTTTTAAAGAATATTTTTTCAAGGACATTTACTACAATAAGCGTGGATTTTTTAAAGAACCTTCTTTACCATAAGCGTGATTTTTTTAGGAATATTTTTTAAGGACCTTCTTTCAGCTTCAGTTTTATTATCTCAACTGTAATATAAAAATAATATAAGCCCTTAAGTTCACCTTTTACAATAACATTGTCAGCCAAAAAAAAGGACAGACATCTGGGCGAGAATTTTGCTCCTGAAACCAATCGAAGTTACACATACATTCACACACACTCACTCACACACAGTAGCTGTAGACACGTAACATACATAAATTAGAAATTTCATGTGGAACACTTTAATGTTTGCGTGTCCCATGCAATGGTGGTTCCTTTCAAGTGTCCTTCATAAATAAATTTGTATTGATGCGCTCTCGGTTGGCTGGTCGTTTTGTTTGTCTGTCGGTCTGTTTATTTGTTTGATTCGAAAAATGTACTTATAGAACCAACAACTGTCTTTTGTTATGTGTCAGTCCACATGTCTGCCGGTTCAGGTGAATTGATATTCTTTGCCAGAATTCAACTTCGTTTTCCGATGGCACGATTTTAATGTTGTAATAAAAAGAATTTGTTGTTGGGTGGTTTATTGGCGTTTTTCGGTTTTGTTGTTGTTTTTCTAGAAAACCACCAACCCACGTTTTCTAGTTCTCCCCGTCCGTTTTAACGTCACTGCAAGTGGCCATAAATGTAACGAATGTAAAGCTTTAATGTGTGACTGTTTGGCACTTTGACACCTTAACGCCAATCAATGAAGAGTTTATGAAGACACGCGGTAGTCTTTGTTTTTTTTTTCAGGACTAGCAAAGGAATGGAGGGAGGGGGAATTTTTTTAAGAATATTTTTTCTAGGACCTTCATAAAAATAGAAGTGAATTTTTTAAGGAATATTTTTTCAAGGACCTTCATATCAATAGGCGTGGATTTTTATACGGATATTTTTAAGGACCTTGATAACAATAGGCTTGGATTTTCAAGGGTTTTTTTATGGACCTTCAACACAGTAGGCGTTGATTTAAAGATTTTCGTAACAGTAGGCGTGTTTTTTAGGGAGTATTTGAAGGACTTTTATTACGATAGGCATAGATTTTTAAGGACCTCATAACAACATTCTTGGATTTTTTGGAAGGACCTTTATACAAATCAGCATGGATTTTTAAGGAATATTTTTCGAAGGACATTTTTAACAAGAGGCGTGGATTTCTTAAGGAATATTTTTAAAGGACCTTCAAAACAATCGTCGTGGATTTTTAGGGGATATTTTATAGTATTATAGCTTTGTGCAGCCCCAAGCTTTGTGCAGCCCCAAGAGTTTGTAACGCCGCGAAATATTGGTCCTAGACCCACCTTTAAGTATACCGATCGTCATATCTCGACTAGCTGAGTCGATCTAGACATGTGTGTCCGTCTGTCCATTATAATTTGTAAACACGATACAGCTCACATTTATGGACCAATCTTCACGAAATTTTGCATGTAGGAAGGGTTTAGTCCAATGAAGACCTCTATTGTTTTTGGTAAAGACCGGTTAATATTTAGGGGATGAAATGGACCAAATACTTAATTTTTGTCGGTTTTTCTGGTCGCTCCAGAGGCCGCAATTATGGCCCAAACATCTCGAATTTTTACATGGTGAAGGGGATTGGGCCAAAGAACAAGTATGCCTGTTTTGATAAAGATTGGTCAATATTTAGCGGGTCAAATGGACCCTGACTTTTGTGTGAAAAATTACAAAATTTGTATTCTATGACGTATATATTTGCCCCTAAAGGACATAGACCCTAGAAGATGATATTATATCCAAGACGAGTGATTGACCTTTAAATTGATACCAATTATATTGTTGTATGTACTCGGATGTGGGAGTTATACGTAAATATCTAAAGGTATTTACGTATTCAGATGTTATTTAATAAACCACTACCGCATTGGTGGGCGGAAATATAGCGCGGATCGCTTTGAAATGTTCCTTGAGGTTCCAGTTAGGTTCAAGGACAGCGCCTATAATTTTCGGTGATGAACAGATAATAATTCTGGGATTAAGTGGACCGAAAACTTATTTTTTGTGTTTTTTCGATTCGATCTATAGGCTACAATTAGCCGAACATCACAACACAACTCACGGTGAAGGGACAAGTAATTAGAAGGGCTGTACTGAATATTGGTAATATTCGGAAAATATGTCGGTGTAAGAAAGAGGTGCTGCTGACCTCTAATCGGGAAAGAGGGTGCAACTATCACGAAATATTACCCAGGCTCGGAATAAAAATCCGCAAAAACATAGAATTCTGTGGTAGTTGTGTAGGGTATCGTATGGACGGCCCCGCTCGACTATACTGCTCCGCTCACTGGTTAAGGGATATTTTTTAAAGAACCTTTAACAGAGTAGCCGTGGAGTTTTAAAGGATATTTTTAATGGCCTCATAACAATATGCATGGATTCTTAAGGGATATTTGTTTAAGGACAGTCACTACAATATTCTTCGATTTTTTTTCGAAGGACCTTCATAACAACAGGTTTGGATTTTTAAGGAATTTTTTCGATAACAATAGGCGTGTATTTGTAATGATTTTTAAAGGACCTTTATAACAATAGGCGCCACTCTTTAAAGAATATTTTTCGAAGGACCTTTTTAACATACGCGTGGATTTTTTGCCATTTTTTTTAAACCTTCATTAAAATCAGGCTGAATTTTTTAAGGATTTTTTTGAAGGACCTTCATAACAATAAGCGTGGATTTTTTAAAGAATATTATTCCAATTTATTTTTCCTTATTTTCCTGCCAAAATAGTTATTAACATTGAAGCGTATTATCCTGCGGTAAGAAAACAAATGAAGTACATAAACTAGTTCCCAAAGGCAGGTGCTGTGCAATAACATGTTTGTTGCTTCAGAGCAACCTCCGTCCCCTCGAAAAACTTGTTAACAGTTATAACATGTTAAGCATCTTCCCGTCGAACTTCCCAAGAGGACAAAACATTTTCTTCACAATTTTATTTTTTGTTTAGGTTTCCTCCTGGTCTCATTCTTAGTTTAATCCGACTATGAGATTAAACGAAGGAATCATATTAAATTTTGAGTTGGCAAAATTTTCATAAGCCCATCCCGGTTGACTGATTCTGCCTCGGTTGGATACTTGGCAATTGAGAGAGGCGTGTTGCCGTCATCAATGCAAAAGAAGACTCGAGGGATTTGGAAAGAATAATACCATAGGGGGAGGGAATAGAGGGATATATGCTGTTGTTCTTATTTGTTTGTATGTCTGTATTTGTCGCTGCTTGTTTTATAGTCCCTGTTGTTAATTTCTTGTTAGTTATTTGCTTCCTATTTCCGTTTATGTTCCATCCATCCATCGCATCCCTCCCATCCATCCATTCAGCTCTGAAATTATTTTTTGTATTTGTTTTTGCCACTCAACGACAAATCAAATCGTCAGATAATCACGTTATAAAAGGCAAATGTGTTCTCCGTCCTCGTCCTTGAATACCAATATGCGAGTGTGTGAGTGCTCTTGTTTCTGCGCCAGGACCCATGCAGCTTGCAGAACCAAGTACTTTGAACATTTAAGCGAGAGTGTGTCGCAAATTAAAGACAAGACCCTTCAAAACAACAACCGGAATATGAATATGTTATTTTATGGCACATATGTGTGTAAATGTGGTGAATTTTTGTATAAGTACCTGTCGCACAGTGACTTGCGAATGGAAATATGGGCTGAAGGGACTACTCCGACAATTGGAGTAGTTCCTTCAGCCCATATATATTTATGCGGAGATTTATTTACATAACAAAAAGTTGAGAGTCATTGACTTTGGGTCACAATTCATTGGCTTTGGGTCAAAAGCCATTGGCCTTGCATTAAAAATTATTGATCTCGAGTCAAGAGTCATTGAACCTAAACCAATAGGCTTTGAGTCATTGAGGTTGTGTCAGTAATCATTGGAATGGCATCACGTTCTATGTTCATTGCCCTTCAGTCAACTATTGACTTCTGATCAATGGTCATTGACTTCTCATCAATGGTCGTTGGCTACTGGTCTATAGTAATTGACCTCTGTTCAATAGTCATAGTAGTGAAATATGGTCAATTGTCAGTGACCTCTGGTCATTGATTTTGGTCAATAGTCATTGGCCTCGGGTCAATAGTCATTGTCTCCTTGTCAATGGTCAATAGTCATTGACCTCTGGTCAATAGTCATTGCCCTCAGGTCAATAGCCATTGCCCTCAGGTCAATAGTCATTGCCCTCAGGTCAATAGTCATTGACTTCTGGCCAATAGTCATTGACCTCTGATCAATAGTCATTGCCCTCAGGTCAATAGTCATTGACTTCTGGCCAATAGTCAATGACTTCAGGTCAATAGACATTGACCTCTGGTCAATAGTCGATGACTTCAGGTCAATAGATATTGACCTCTGGTCAATAGTCATTGACCTCTGGTCAATAGTCATTGATCTCTGGTTAATAGTCATTGACCTCTGGTCAATAGTCATTGACCGCTGATGAATAGTCATTGACCTCTGTTCAATAGTCATTGACATCTGTCAATAATCATTGACCTCTGGTCTATAGTAATTGACCTCTGTTCAATAGTCATTGACTCCTTGTCAATAGTCATTGACTCCTTGTCAATAGTCATTGACTCCTTATCAATAGTCATTGACTCCTTGTCAATAGTCATCGACTTCTTATCAATAGTCATACGCTTCTGGTCATTGACTTCTGGTAAATTGTCATTGACTTGTGGTCAATAGTCTTGACTTCTGGTCCATAGTCAATAACTCTCTGGTCAATTGTCATTTAATACTGCTCAATAGTCAGTGACCTCTGATCGAAGTAATTGATAACCGAAAGTCATTAACAACTGATCAATAGTCATAGTCATCATCAATTATAACCTTCGAAGGTCATAGGATGACTATATCCGGAGGTCATGATCAATCCCGATATTTAAAAATGCAAAAATCACTTTGCAACAGATCTTCAGCCCATAAAAATGCTCCCCTTCATCCAGTCTTGGTATTAACGTTTAAAACAACAACATCAACTGAAAAGCCAAGCCAAATACAACAACAAATAGCTAGCGAAAAAAAATCGGACACCCTTCAAGGAAGACTCAATACTTCGCCATACACTATACATGTGTTTATGTGAATTTGTGTGTAACTGAAGTGATTTCGCATTTGCCAAACTCCCGCTGGGGGGTCACAGAGCAAATTCCGAACTGACAATATGTTCACTTCCAATTCGATGAACGAACGAACCTTGGATGGATGGATAAAAGGAAGGTTGGAGGAAAGTTTCGTTTTTTTGTCCTGTCGCTTCTTCTATGAACAGGCAGCCAGCCTTCCATCAAACATTCACATTGGTGGGCTTGACATGGCTGAATGCTTTGCCTGCCTGGATAGCTGGCTGGCTGACTGTATATGTGACAGTTGAACATGGATGATGGCCCAGCAAGAAAGAAGCATGGGTGGTGGTTGGTTGACAAGCTGACTGCTTCAATGCTTTCCCCCACCAAAATAAAAAGGAAACAACAAGTTCAAAGCAAAGATGAGACATGTGCAACACTCCAGGGTATAAATATTTTAGCTGTTGTTGTTGTCTGGTTTTGGCTGACTACTCCACTCCCACTACCCAAAACCATCGATATTCCTGGGAGAAAAAACTAGACGGAAACCTCGAAATCGAAATGAAACGCCAAAACCTTTGTGTCTGTACAAACAAGAAAATGGATTTGGCCATTGTATCTGTTTACGTTTTTCGCAATCCGGGCCCAGGGAGAGTGACTGACTATCACACCACGGCCAGCAACAACAACAGCGAATGGTTAAGGCGAAGAACGGATGAAACCCTTGTTTTAGTGTGTCCTGCGGATACGGAAACAGACTGTTAGAAGGGAAAACAAATATGAGTGGGTGGGGAGTAACTTGTTTTCCCTTCGAAGTAAGTGTACGTACGTGTGTGTGCGTGTCCTCTCTGTTTGATATTTATGGTTTTATTTTCGTATTTATATTGCATTACTAAGCAAATTGCGGAAAAATTAGCGGCTGATTTTGGGATCATCTAATTATTGTTCTGCCTTGTGTATTTGCAGCCCCATCCCACCCCAAACGAATATCGATTTTGTTACAATTAACTGCCACAAGGGCGACACTTCATACATTTTTATTATATTTTTTTGGCAATCATCCTCCCTTCCTCATCTATCTGCTTCTATTTTGGAAACTTCAGCCCCTCATGTAGCATCGAGAATTTTTATTACTATTCAATGTTGTTATTGGATTTACTTTGCTGAAATTACATTACTGGGCAATTTCAACATTTGCCATCGCCCTCAAGTTGTCTCCCTTCGCCCCCAGTTTCCACTTGCCTTATCTGTTTGCCATAATAGCAAGTTGTGATGAAGATATTTTTGCCATGCTGTGCCCCTGGATGGATGGTTATAGTTATTGATGCTGGTCACTAAATGTCATCATGTAAATCATTTCCGATAAAGTTCTGCTCTTTCCGTTAGCATTCATTTGTTCGATTTAAACATTATTTACGAGAAAATAATTTAGATTGTTATCTGCAGCAATCATAAATATTTACAAATCTTTATAGATGTTGGTTCAGTTCAAAGGGAAAGGGAAGAAATAGTTTTTCAATAGTGATTGGAAAAATAAAAAATAAAACAACGATTTAGGTATAAGAAAGTTCGGTATACGAAAGATATATAGGCATTGTCAGGTCATTATGAATTATATTTTGCAAATTATATATATATATATATATATATATATTAAATTTAGTATTAAAAGGTTTTTATTTTAATAAATATTTTGATATTTCTAAAAATTTTAAATTATGCCCCCTTGTTTAGGAGGTAATAAATCTTGTGTACTTATAGGCTCTATCTGCGGACAAGGTCTGATTGAAATACAACCATGTGAAAAGTATGGGCAAATCTGATACTTAGTTCGATTCATACACGATATAGGGCAATACCTGATATAAAATGGATCAAGATATTCGCACTTGGCTAAAGTGTGGTAAAAATGGCATATTGAACTAATATTTCATAGTTTAGATTACTGGATACTCAATATTGGTTCTTTGTGTTCGAGTGGATCTATAAACTCAATGTTCAGACATAATGTAGGGTTGCAATAGGTATAATACTCAACAGGTATTAAGGAAAATGGACGGATATTTTCAAATCGACTCCAAATTTTTATACCCTTCACCACACTGTGGTACAGGGTATTATGTCTTTGTGCATATGTTTGTAACAGGCAAAAGGAATCGAGATAGACCCATGGTTCCTTTTGAGAATATGCATAGAATCACTTTCTGAGTCGATTTATGCATGTCCGTCCGTCCGTCTGTTGATGTTAAATTGTAAACAAAGTACAGGTCACATTTATAATCCGATTTGGCTGAAATTTGGCAGTTCAGATTTAGATATAGCTCCCATATATACCGATTTATGGACTTTAGTCCCTGAAAATCATTCGATTTGCAAGAATTTCGGTACAGCGTATTGAATTAAGTCTAAAATGATGTGTGCCAAGTTTCGAGAAAATGGATCAGATTTAGATATAGCTCCCATATATAGTTTCGTCCGATTTAAGGTAAATGTGGCACCAAAGTCCCTCTATATCTTTCGATTTGCATGAAATTTGGCACAGAGTTCTTAATTAGGTCCAGAATGATGTGCTTCAAGTTTCGAGAAAATCGGTTCAGATTTAGATATAGCTCCCATATATAGTTTCGACCGATTTAAGGTAAATGGAGCACCAAAGTCTCTGAAAATCTTTCGATATGCACAAATTTTGGCATAGCGTACTAGATTAAGTCTAGAATGATGTGTGCCAAGTTTCGAGAAAGTCGGTTTAGATTTAGATATAGCTCCCATATATAGTTTTGTCCGATTTAAGGTAAATGGGGCACCAAAGTCCCTCTATATGTTTCGATTTGCATGAAATTTGGCACAGTGAACTGAATTAGGTCCAGAATTTTGTGTGCCAAGTTTATCGGTTCAGATTTAGATATAGCTCCCATATATAGTTTCGTCCGATTTAAGGTAAATGGGGCACCAAAGTCCCTCTATATCTTTCGATTTGCATGAAATGTGGCACAGAGTACTGAATTAGGTCCAGAATGATGTAGATATAGTTCCCATATATAATTTCGTCCGATTTAATGTAAATGGTTTACCAAAGTCTCTATATATCTTTCGATTTGCACGAAATTTGGCATTGCGTATGAATTAATGAATGTATGTTAAGTTTCTTGAAAGTCGGTCCAGATTTGATATAGCTCCCATATATATTTTCGCGATTTAATGTAAACGGTGTCGTCCGTTTTTACAAATATATATATATATATATATACGCTTATAATATATTTTGTCCCTGGTCCTTTAAAAAACGTCTTTTAGGTTTCATCTGTTTGATATACCGAAAGTGGTGAAGGGTATCATATAGTCGGCCCCGTCCGACTTTACTGCTTTCCTTACTGGTTTGATAGTATCAAAATGCGTATACCCTATCCTACAGACTCGTTTCCATGTGCTGCGAACCCACAAAGGAACCCATATATAAGCGGAACCTATTAACGCCCAGACTAATAGCCCGAAGCTAGAATCTTGAAATCTGGGATGAGATTCACTATTAGTCCCAAGGTGTTAGATATGGCTGGCTTTTTGGAAATCCGTACTAGAACTCTTAAGTTTGGAATGGAGTGTAAGATAGACTTAACAAAGGGTTTTTGGAAATTCGAACTATATGTATCCGAAAAGTACTAAATTGTACTAAATTTACAATTTAGCATCATGTGAACGGATAGACCCAAAAACTTGAAATATGGAATGATAATCAATGTTGAGAAGTACGGTCGATATACAAATGTGGGTTTGGAAGCTTGTACTCAAGTATACGAAAAAGTACTAAATTTAATAAAATTTGAATTTGGAGGAATGGATGGAACTGGAATCCTGAAATTTGAAATTAACATAACCGTCGGAGTGTAGGATTGGGATATGTGGGCGGATTTAGAAAATTTGTACTTATGTGTACGAAAAGTACTAAATGGTACTATATTGGGTAAAATTTGGATTTAGGTGAACCGACAGAGTTGGAACAATTAAATTTGAAAATAACATTGATACTGCTATATATGTAAGTGGCTATGGAAATTTATATTAATGTGGATGTACTAAATTTAGAATTGGTGGGACTATAGAGCTCCGTTAATGATATTTAGATATATGTGCTACCAAATTTTGTATAGAGCTAGAATTGGTTTGTATAATGTTACTAAATGTTACTAACATTTTAATTATGGTCGATGTTTGTGTACAGGATGGTTATATCTTCTGGCATATGCAGAAAACATGTTAAAATATTTCTCAAGTAGCGAATATAAAAATAATTAATATGTAGATTGTAGATTTTAGGTTACGAGATATCCAGGTATACCAGTATGTGGATCGGTCAAATGATTTAATGGTACTAAATTCGCCAAAATCGATATTAGCATTCCGGAAGAAAATTATATGGTTATAAAACATCGTTATGACGGATATATGTTTAGTGTACTAAAAATGATACTGATGATTATCATTTCATTTTTGAGAATATGCTCAAGTTGAAATATTCCAGAATCTCAAATGGTGAAATTTTGAAGCAAAAAATACTTTACTATGAATCGAAGATAAAGTGGTGTACTAATCGGAATTCAATTAAACATTATTGGAGTTTGGTCTGCCAAAAGTTGATCATATGTGTCAAGTACCAGGAGAAATATACATCATCTTCGGATTTATTCCAATTAATGTATCAAATCGAATACTCCATTAGCTTCATATGGAATTTGCCAGTTTTCAAAATGTTGACGTTTGTAGGGGAGGTACTAGAATATGTGGTCCAATAGGTACAATCTTCGAACTTGACCTAAGATTGGTATAAATAATACGAAGTGTAAAATTTGGATCAAATATGATATTGAATTCGCTAAATATAGGATTACACTTTTTTTTAATGTTGACTCTTTCTTGTTGAGGTATCAGAATAGATGGGCCCATGAATCCAATCTTCGGATTTGATCTATTTTCAGTAAAAGTAATAATCTATACAAGTCGGCTGATATTGGATTTACAAATTTTCAAATCTTATATAGGCGTTTTTAAGGGCTATAAGAAAATGTTTTCAAGACCAAAAACCACGTTGAATTCAGAAAAATGTATAATGATGCTTAAACGTAATTTGAATCGATAGTAGATACGGCTCATATAGTTTAATATTTGAAGAGTATTTCACGCAAATGTAAACCCAAACTTTGCATCAAATGGATCATCTGCATAGTCCAGTTTTGGTATACTCTTTCCAACATTTCCTCCGACTTCAATGATGTCTTCAAACTTCAATGTTGTCTTCTAATGCTTCAATTGAACTTTAATATCATCTTGTTAAAACCACATGTCAGGCAAGTCAGGCTCTTCCATTTTGGCCAAAAAGTCATATTACAGTTAATTAGGCGACGCTAAAACTCTCAAAACACCGTAAACTGCTTGGCACGGTTATATGCACGCTATGTCAAATAATAGCCCTAGAACCCAAAATGACAATCTTCTGCAAATTATGAGGGAAAAGGCGTCGAAAATCTTCAAAATACCAAAAATGAACCGAGTCGTTTAAATGAGAGTATCTACCAAAATTTCTTGTGAATTTTTTTTTCACCCTCATGATGCCAAATTACACAGTGACACATTTTTCAACTTTAAAATCTTGAACCAATCGAGACCCCCAAAATCTTGAAGCTTGTGATGGTGGAAGAATATCCATAGCTGGGTTTTGCATTATTAGCTAAGGATTTCTTTTAAATTAATTTTTAAAATATTCGACTGGGGCGGATTTTAGCACAATTTTCGAATAATACGTACTTATTATTGAGTCTATATCTCGTGAACTATTCGAAATATTGCTTTTCTCTCTTAAGCAATATTTTTCCTCTTAATTAGGTCTACAAATTTTCTCTTGAGATAAAATCAATAAAACAACAACATCATACTGAAAATAGCACAACTGCAAAAAAAAATTAAAATTTAGACATACTTTTTCCATGTTTTTCACACTTATTTCAGAAACTGCTACTGACTCGGACAAAAAATATATGACAAAAAGATAGCCAATAGCAAATCAAACAACACTTCTTAAAACCCCGATTTCATTGGTTGACTCCTTCACATAGTGATAGCCTCACAAATTCATCAAAATGAACCAAAGAAATTCACTCCCAATTGTATGTTTATAGAAATAAAAATTGCTATGCTTTTTTCAATAAATAGGTACAAAATTGAAGTAAAAATTAAAAATAAAAAATTAAATTAAAGTAAGTCGAAATTTTAATTTTCTTGCAGTTGTGCTATTTTCAGTATGATGGTGTTGTTTTATTGATTTTATCTCAAAAGAAAATTTTTAGATCTAATTAAGAGGAAAAATATTGCTTAAGAGAGAAAAGCAATATTTCGAATAGTTTACGAGATATAGTATTATTCGAAAATTGTGCTAAAATCCACCCCCAGTCGAATATTTTAAAAATTAATTAAAAAAAAAACTTAGCTAATAATGCAAAACCCAGCTAGGGATTTTCTTCCACCATCACAAGCTTCAAGATTTTGGGGGTCTCGATTGGTTCAAGATTTTAGTGCTGCACAGTGTTATAGCTACTTCAATGGAAAAATGCGACAAAGGCCTTCATAATCAAAAACATGAGACTGGTTCTTTATATGGGGTATTTTTAAAACTTGGACAAATGTCGAAAATTTCGGGAAATATTTGTCTCCCTGCACGAACCCGGAATGCCAAATTACAGCCACTTCGGTGAGAGAATGCGGCGAGAACCTTCAATATACAGAACATGGTGCAAATCGATTATTTTGTCACCCTTCACGAACCCGGAATGTCAAATTACAGCCCCTTCTGAGGAAAAATGCTCCAGAAACCTTCAAAGTACCGAAAATGGGGTGGGATCTTTATACGCGGGGTATGTCAAAACATGGACTCAAATTTAAAATTACCTACAAGGGGTTTCAACGTCCAAAAAATCGGGATGCCAAATTGTTCATAACTCTCCGAAATATGAAACTACGTTCGCAAAATTCTAATCTGAATAAGATTTCTACAATAAGCAGCCAAAGCCTTTGAGGTGTCCAAAACTACATCCATACCTCACTCCTGTACTCCAACAGTAACATTAATTCCAAATTTTTGGATTCCAGATCTATAATAAAGAGTGATTTGTTAAGAGCTTGATAACTTTTTTTTTAAAAAAACGCATAAAATTTGCAAAATCTCATCGGTTCTTTATTTGAAACGTTAGATTGGTCCATGACATTTACTTTTTGAAGATAATTTCATTTAAATGTTGACCGCGGCTGCGTCTTTGGTGGTCCATTCGGAAAGTCCAATTTTGGGCAACTTTTTCAAGCATTTCGGCCGGAATAGCCCGAATTTCTTTGGAAATGTTGTCTTCCAAAGCTAGAATAGTTGCTGGCTTATTTCTGTAGACTTTAGACTTGACGTAGCCCCACAAAAAATAGTCTAAAGGCGTCAAATCGCATGATCTTGGTGGCCAACTTACCGGTCCATTTCTTGAGATGAATTGAGATGAAGTTTTCCCTCAAAATGGCCATAGAATCGCGAGCTGTGTGGCATGTAGCGCCATCTTGTTGAAACCACATGTCAACCAAGTTCAGTTCTTCCATTTTTGGCAACAAAAAATTTGTTAGCATCGAACGATAGCGATCGCCATTCACCGTAACGTTGCGTCCAACAGCATCTTTGAAAAAATACGGTCCAATGATTCCACCAGCGTACAAACCACACCAAACAGTGCATTTTTCGGGATGCATGGGCAGTTCTTGAACAGCTTCTGGTTGCTCTTCACTCCAAATGCGGCAATTTTGCTTATTTACGTAGCCATTCAACCAGAAATGAGCCTCATCGCTGAACAAAATTTGTCGATAAAAAAGCGGATTTTCTGCCAACTTTTCTAGGGCCCATTCACTGAAAATTCAACGTTGTGGCAGATCGTTCGGCTTCAGTTCTTGCACGAGCTGTATTTTATACGGTTTTACACCAAGATTTTTGCGTAAAATCTTCCATGTGGTCGAATAACACAAACCCAATTGCTGCGAACGGCAACGAATCGACATTTCACGGTCTTCAGCAACACTCTCAGAAACAGACGCAATATTCTCTTCTGTACGCATTCGTGTGGTTGGTTTAATGTCCAAAAAAGTAAACTGAGTGCGAAACTTGGTCACAATCGCATTAATTGTTTGCTCACTTGGTCGATTATGTAGACCATAAATCGGACGTAAAGCGCGAAACACATTTCGAACCGAACACTGATTTTGCTAATAAAATTCAATGATTTGCAAGCGTTGCTCGTTAATAAGTCTATTCATGATGAAATGTCAAAGCATACTGAGCATCTTTCTCTTTGACACCATGTCTGAAATCCCACGTGATCTGTCAAATACTAATGCATGAAAATCCTAACCTCAAAAAAATCACCCTTTATGTGGCCGATCAAGTATTACGTAAGCAGATTTATTGCAATTATTTAGCCTCCCTTCCCCTTGTCATCAAAATTAATCATAGCTCTTAACCCCCTTCCCATGCTTACGTAGACATTGGTATATCGACATAATAGCTTCAGTTTTACCGTCGGAGAAAAATAATCGTATGGCATTTGTAGGAAATATTTAATTGAAGAAGAAGGGGACCCCCGCATTCACGGTGTCAAAACATTTTATTTACTTTTTCGAATCTACCCTAATTCAAGAATGTCCCTACAAAATTTCAAGTGAAAATCTCAATAACACTTGAACAAATCGGTTTCAAATTTTGACGCGTTTCTCGGGGAGTGCATTGCTATCGTATGAACTAGGATAAAGCCAATTTTCCCAATTCAAAATTGTAACAAAGTACACATTAGTACGAATTTCCAAAACTTTATACATATCCCAATCCTATATATTTCAACGGTGATCAAATTTAGGATCTTTTAGTACACGTAAGTACGAATTTCCTAACTACCTACATATCCCAACCTAACACTACGACTGTAATGTTAATTTAAAAAAAAATTCGGACTAAGAGTCCCCAAAATCGTTAAGTCCAGTAAGTCAGTCAATCGCTTTACTCTTTTATTAATATAGATCAATAATCTATCCTCATTAGCTGTTGTAACGTGTCTGTCTGCATATGTTCATAGCATGAAAAAGAAAAGGAAATATACCCATAGTTACCTTGGAGGATAAGCATACAGTCACTTTCTTAATAAATTTGTACATTTCCGTCCGACTGTAAACGTAAAATTGTAAATAAAGTACAGATTGCATTTATGATCCGAATCGGTTGAACCTTTTTACAACTCATTGATTTGGTCCAATACAAATCGTTCAGCTTTAGCTAAAAGTTACCTTATATACTTTCGCCCGATTTTGTGTAAATGGTGCACCACATATCCTGGGGTTCTTAAATTTACACGAAATTTTATACTGGATACCAAATTCAACCTTGAATGATATTTAACAAACTCTGTTCAAATTTAGACCTATATATACAAAATCTTAGGAGCAACCCTTGCATATACCCAAAGCGATAAAGGGTATCATATAGTCGGGTCCGCCCGACTTTTGATCTTTCTTTACCGTTTATATATTGGAATGTATTTTGAATATTTATTGTCCCATTTGTTTCGAATCCGACTAGAAATTAAGTAGAATTTGTGTCCAAGAAGCCATTGAAGATACAGATTTCCGGCGGAAACTGGTGATGTGATTCTCAAACAAAATAGCCTCATTGTTTCAGAATCCATAATAAATAAACAATAAAAAATTGAAAATACATTTGATTGCTACAAAAATTATCATATAAATAATAAGGAGCAACTTACTTATTAATATACATAAATTTCAACATTAACTCGCCATATTCTATCACAATACTTCTTCGTATCTATGTTAAAGATCGAGTATTTCAAAAACCTATAAATTTACGCACATTCAAAAAGATTTTACGACATTACACTTACGTTACGGAGTTCTTCGATTTGACAGGTCTAGCAAAACTACAGACGATGACTTTATGTGAATATTAACAATGCAATGGAGACGTGTTATTTCATGTGTCATCAGACCAAACAACAACAACAACAATAACACCAACCATCAAGTCAAACAGGCCAACAAACCATCCAACCAGCAGGCTAACTTACATTGGCAACACAGTACTCCATTTATCCTGTGTGAGTGTGTATATATGTATCTATCTGACATAGGATCCAAAGAGTCATTCGAATGGCTATGATATCCCCCCACCCGAACATTAACTATGCGGATGAGATATCCAACCAAACGAATGAACGAACGAACCAACTGTTTACAATGAGGCTATTTTCTACAATGACGTCCTGATGATTTTACGTCCCCAAGACAGCAACAACAACAAAAAAACTCTTCTTTTACGAAACGTTACGAAACATAAAGTACGTTGGGAATGATGGGTAGATATAAATCGAAATGAAAATGACAGCCCAGAGACACATTCTGGATGAGTAGGAAAGTAACAAAACAACAAAAAAAACACCTCAACAAAAATAAAAACAACAACAATGAGGAAAGCGTAACCATATCTAGGCAAACAAACAACATGGCTACCATCAGCAACAACAACAACAAGGCAAAAAAACAAACTTCTGTTACCGAGAAATAAAGGCGAACACAAAAATATCACGAATCACAATTGCAATCTCCAAATAAATATGCCACCAGCCATCTCCATGGATAGATACACTTTTGTACATACTTGTATGTATGTATTTTGTAGTTATGTATGTAAATGTCAATGTGCGATGGTTACATATTACTACATACTAAGTACGTAGGCTTGTTTGGAATCCATCCACCAGCAAAATACAAGGATTTAACTAACCATTGGAGTCGAGTTCCCAAAAATTCGTAGAATAAAATATAACACCAGACAGGGATTACAAAAACCTGGTAGCCAAACAAAAAAAGTAGTAACAACAACAAGCAGCAGCAATAGCATCAACTACGGTTAAGTTCACACTAACCATTCGTCGTCTAAATCACACGGAGTTAACTACTGACAGCAAATACTGTGGGGTTATTTTTCAAAAAATATTTTAAGGTTTTATGTTTAGGGAATGGAAATCGACTGCGATATGAAAAAGTTTCAAGTGGGATATTATAGTTTTCATATAAATCGAACCTACAACACTTTACAAATGTTCATTGGAAATTTGATGGGAATATTTCAATGATCAAGGTCGAACATTTTATACACTCGACCATAAATCTGTTATTCCAAATGCCTAACATCGATCTGGTATTTAGGTTCTGGAGTAGGACATTGATCATGCTGCAAAATGACGCGCGACCTTTGTATAAGGAATAGCCACTTCGGTTGGAGAAGGCGAACCAAACACATACCTATAAAAAGTCAAGGATATACCCAAAGCTCGAGGTGACAGAGGTAACGTTATATAGAGGCTACCCCGCAGCTCGTGCCAATATGGATAATTTTTGTTAAGAAGGTTTGCTACCCCATGGAAATTCAAAAAAAAGGAAATCAAGCCAATTTTTTAAAAACCGGACCCAAACTGCCGGAAAAATTGGAAGTTATCGTTATATGTTAGATATCGCAAAAAGTGGGTCCATAATGCAGCTTCGAGTTCCTGATAAAAGGATAAGAGTACATACTCCATTTTAAAAAGCTCCGAAGTCTTTTTAGTTCACGGGTATATTTTACGATTTTCAAAATCGGAATTAACTTGCCTTCGACACAATAAGAAAATGTTAATGCGAACGGCGACCCACCAACAATAATATATATTCTCCGACATATTTTTGATGCCCCGAATACCGATAGGTTAAATTAGTTTTCCTTATTTCCGTGTGGGTACTCGAAAATTCCATTTTAAAAATCAATACCTGTGGGTCCTTGAAAAAATCTGTCTAAAAAATTAATTCAAAAGACCAATATACGCATCATAGCATGTAGGTCCTTGAAAAATCTATTAAAAATTCTATGCCTCTTAGACTGTGGATCCTTTAAAATAATCTGTCTAAAATTCTACGCCTTCTGTCTAAAATTCTACGCTTCACTAAAAATACACGCTTATGAGCTGTGGGTCCTTGAAAAAATCTCTTTAAAAAATCCACGCACGAAGACATTTTAAGGTCCTGTGGGCCTAATAATAATAGCTACCGATGATGTAAACTGTCGAAAATGGAATCAAGTTCCCTTCATCGGAAATAATAAAAAGTTGCTGTGAACGGCGACTCGCCAGCAAAAAGACAGTGTGTCAAGGATTCTGAAACATATTTTCTATCCCCGAATACGGTTGCCATAGCTTTCCTTATATATAGGTGAGTCCTCGATAATATCCGTTTTTAAAAATGTACGTTTCTTACCCTGTGGGTCCTTGACAAAATCTGTTAAGAAAATCTTGACTTCCTAGCCAGTAGGTCTTTAAAATATCCGTTCAAAAATCTACGCTTTTTAGCCTGTGGGTCCTTGAAAAATATGTTTTAAAAATCTATGTTTTTTCTGGTTCTATGAAAAAAATATGCATAAAAAACCAAAGCTTATGGGCTGTGGGTCCTTGAAAAAATCTGCTTAAAAGATCCACTCTTATTGGTCAGTGGGTCCCTAAAACGCCTTCTGAATCATCCAAATGATCTAATAACTATCGATGTAGGTCCTTGAAAAAAATGTTATTTAAAAATCCACGCCTATTGGTGTGTAGGTCCTTGAAAAAAATATTCTTTTAAAAATCCACGCCTATTGGTGTGTAGGTCCTTGAAAAAATATTCTTTAAGAAGAATCCTTGCCTATTGCGTATGGGTCCCTGAAAAAATATTCTTTAAAGAGAACTTTTAGGAGAATTGAGATTATAACGTGTCTAGATGATTTTGCGAAAGGATCTCACCGCTGAAACTATTTACTAAAAAACTTTTGAATTACTTTTTATATCCTTTATAGGTATATTAAAAGCAAACTGATTTCTAAAACATTTCCAACAAATCAGAATTTAGTCCGCTGAATAGGATTTGCAAACAATATTTTGATGTATATTTTTCGGGATGCGAGATATGAACCTCTAAAATCGAATAATAATTCCCCCACTGTGATGTGGGGGAATTATTATCCGATGTGAAAAAGTTTTGTTACGAAATATATTATTTTTCATGTAGAACCAAAAGGCTTTTCATATTTTCAACGTAGGGATTTTTTTCTTAGTTTTTTTCCTATGCTACTACCATGCCACAGACAAAATGGCACACCATTCAGAAAGGAGGGAAGGGGGTCCAAAATTGAAGAGTTTTACTTTATCCATAATAATCATAAGATATGTCGGTGGCATATCCAACACAGGTACATACACACACAAACACATACAGACAAATAGAGACAGATAGGCAGACACATAAAGAATTTACACACGCATACACAAACAACCTTCCAACCTTATCTCTATATAAATATACCTTAGGACATAACACTGCAGCACACACAGAGACACACAAAGGTACACATCTTTTTTTCCACAGTTTGGGTCATTTATAATCCTCATCCTCTCGGCAAAGCAAAAACAACAACAAAAAATAAAGCTCCACAACACAACAATTCCACAGTGAATTGTTATATCTGTTGTACGTGTGGCTGTGTACCACCAATCGGATTCGGGTGGGGAGAACAAAAGTACTCGTGTATCCTTCATCCCTTAGATAGCTCCATTTTGTTGTTTTGGGGGGCTATAATAAATATGGCAAAGTAGCAAAAGTACAACCACTTGTATCACACTTACACACACATACACACACCCACACTCTTGGAGCAATGACGATGCTCATGATAATAATGATATTCAAGATGACTTGAATGATAAAGGCCGAAACTTTAGCCCCCATCCCCCCAAACATCAATGTTAACGGTAGTGATGCGAATGAGTGATACATATCACCCAACCAACATGTCCACGTACCGAGGAAATCGTGAATTCTGAATCTCCGAATGGTTCGAGGGTGATGGAAATACTGATGCTTATTTTCATGTAAATATGGAGGATGTAAAGTTTGTATATTGTACGACAGTACTTTAGGGGCACTCAGTGTTGGAATACACTTAGAAAAATTGGGTCCTTGTAAAAATCTTATTTAAAAATCCACGCTTATTTGTCTATGGGTCCTTGTAAAAATCTTATTTAAAAATCCACGCTTATTTGTCTATGGGTCCTTGTAAAAATCTTATTTAAAAATCCACGCTTATTTGTCTATGGGTCCTTGTAAAAATCTTATTTAAAAATCCACGCTTATTTGTCTATGGGTCCTTGTAAAAATCTTATTTAAAAATCCACGCTTATTTGTCTATGGGTCCTTGTAAAAATCTTCTTTAAAAATCCATGCTTATTGGTCTATGGGTCCTTGTAAAAATCTTCTTTAAAAATCCACGCTTATTGGTCTATGGGTCCTTGTAAAAATCTTCTTTAAAAATCCACGCCTATTGGTTTATGGGTCCTTGAAAAAATATTCTTTAAAAATTCAGGTTTTATAACCTATGGCTACTTGAGAAAATATTCTTTAAAAATCCAGGTTTTATAACCTATGGGTCCTTGAAAAAAATATTCTTTAAAAATCCACGCCTATTGTTGTGTGGATCATTGAAAAAATATTCTTTAAAAATCCACGCCTATTGTTGTGTGGATCATTGAAAAAATATTCTTTAAAAATCCACGCCTATTGTTGTGTGGATCATTGAAAAAATATTCTTTAAAAATCCACGCCTATTGTTGTGTGGATCATTGAAAAAATATTCTTTAAAAATCCACGCCTATTGTTGTGTGGATCATTGAAAAAATATTCTTTAAAAATCCACGCCTATTGTTGTGTGGATCATTGAAAAAATATTCTTTAAAAATCCACGCCTATTGTTGTGTGGATCATTGAAAAAATATTCTTTAAAAATCCACGCCTATTGTTGTGTGGATCATTGAAAAAATATTCTTTAAAAATCCACGCCTATTGTTGTGTGGATCATTGAAAAAATATTCTTTAAAAATCCACGCCTATTGTTGTGTGGATCATTGAAAAAATATTCTTTAAAAATCCACGCCTATTGTTGTGTGGATCATTGAAAAAATATTCTTTAAAAATCCACGCCTATTGTTGTGTGGATCATTGAAAAAATATTCTTTAAAAATCCACGCCTATTGTTGTGTGGATCATTGAAAAAATATTCTTTAAAAATCCACGCCTATTGTTGTGTGGATCATTGAAAAAATATTCTTTAAAAAATCCACGCTTATTGGTCTATGGGTCCTTGAAAAAATCTTCTTTAAAAATCCACGCTTATTGGTCTATGGGCCCTTGAAAAAATCTTTTTTAGATCCACGCTTATTGGTCTATGGGTCCTTTAAAAATCCACGCTTATTGGTCTATGGGTCCTTTAAAAATCCACGCTTATTGGTCTATGGGCCCTTGAAAAAATCTTTTTTAGATCCACGCTTATTGGTCTATGGGTCCTTTAAAAATCCACGCTTATTGGTCTATGGGTCCTTTAAAAATCCACGCTTATTGGTCTATGGGTCCTTGAAAAAATCGTCTTTAAAAATCCACGCTTATTGGTCTATGGGTCCTTGAAAAAATCTTCTTTAAAAATCCACGCTTATTGGTCTATGGGCCCTTGAAAAAATCCACGCATATTGGCCTATGGGTCCTTGAAAAAATCTTCTTTAAAAATCCACGCTTATTGGTCTATGGGTCCTTGAAAAACACTTCTTTAAAAATCCACGCTTATTGGTCTATGGGTCCTTGAAAAACACTTCTTTAAAAATCCACGCTTATTGGTCTATGGGTCCTTGAAAAAATCTTCTTTAAAAATCCACGCTTATTGGTCGATGGGTCCTTGAAAAAATCTACTTTAAAAATCCACGCTTATTGGTCGATGGGTCCTTGAAAAAATCTACTTTAAAAATCCACGCTTATTGGTCGATGGGTCCTTGAAAAAATCTACTTTAAAAATCCACGCTTATTGGTCGATGGGTCCTAGAAAAAATCTACTTTAAAAATCCACGCTTATTGGTCGATGGGTCCTTGAAAAAATCCACGATTATTGTTATGAAGGTGTTTGAAAAAATGTTCTTTAAAAATCCACGCTTATTGTGCTGCAGGTGTTTGAAAAATATGCTTTAAAAATCCACGCCTATTGTTATGAAGGAGCTTGAAAAAATATTCTTTAAAAATCCACGCTTATTGATCTATGGATCCTTGAAAAATCTTCTTTAAAAATTCACGCTTATTGGTCTATGGATCCTTGAAAATTTCTTCTTTAAAAATCCACGCCTATTGTTATGAAGGTGTTTGAAAAAATGTTCTTTAAAAATCCACGCTTATTGGGCTGCAGGTCCTTGAAAAATATTCTTTAAAAATCCACGCTTATTAGGCTGCGGTCCTTGAAAAATATGATTTAAAAATCCACGCCTATTGTTATGAAGGAGCTTGAAAAAATATTCTTTAAAAATCCACACTTATTGGTCTATGGATCCTTGAAAAATCTTCTTTAAAAATCCACGCTTATTGGTCTATGGATCCTTGAAAAAATCTTCTTTAAAAATCCACGCTTATTGGTGTGTAGGTCTTTAAAAAGTATAATTTGAAAATCCACGCCTATGGTGTGTAGGTCCTTGAAAAAATATTCTTTAAAGAAACCATGCTTTAAAAATGCACGCCTCTTGGCATGTAGGTCTTTGAAAAAATATCCTTTAAAAAATCCACGCCTATTGTCGGTCCTTGAAAACATTCTTTGAAAATCCAAGCCTTGTAAATTATTATCTTAGCCTCTCTATTATTTTTATAACTGTATCCTGACTATTTAAACATTTTGAGCTTTAACAATCAGTAAACAAACACAGCAACCATTCGCCAAAGCTTCTGACAAATATGTCGAAGTGGGGAGGGGTATACCACGGACTAACAAAGAAACATTTCATCTGGTACACGTTCATTCGAACGTTCGTTCACTGGCTGAATTATAATCTGGCATTAGGTTACTGATCCATGTCAAATCTGTGGCTGTGGGTTTTATATTTTTGCCATTTTCTGCTGGATTGCCACAGAGACACTGCCTCTGCCACTGTTGATATAGCTGCCAACCAAACCAAACAACTGGCAGGCCAACCTACCAGCCAGCCAACCAAGCAAGTCATTCCAACAACCATTTGATGAGGCCTCCATCACCTCAAACTTCGTAGAAAACATATTTATAGATGGAATGGATGGATAGATGAATGGACAGACAGACAGCGAAACAAACTGAATGAATGACTGTCATCTAATGTCTCTCGATTTATTTCGTTTTTTTTCGTTTCTTCTCCGAGTGCTTCGTTCAAACATCATGTGTCCAGTAGAGCTGCCACTTCAATGCTATCGCCTAAATCTGTGAAAGAAGATGGTGAGAACGGTGATGATGATTAAGATGGGATTCTAACAACATTATTTTTTTCGTTCCTTCTGCCATCTGTATTCCTCCATCCTTCCTTTTGCGCCCTGCAGTTGATTGATACGATTCGAATGATAAAGCTCTCTGGATGACTGACTGACTGGATGCCTGGCTGAATGAGTGAATGAATGACTGACTGGAAGTAAGTTTTAAGTAGGATATACAATAATACTTTTTGTTGTTGCTGTTGTTGTTTTTTGTTGCTGTACATCAACCTTTAAGAATATTTCCCTCCATCGAACTACATGGCGCACAGTTGGATGAATTTGCTCCAACTTCTGGATCATTGTGTATTTTATGACTTATTTGTTATGCCATCGTTGTAGTAGTTGTTGTTGTTATTACTGTTATTATTAGATTTGTAATAAATTCCATTTCATATTCGTCAGATGACTTATTTTCATTGCAGATAAGCAGACAGGAAGGAAGGAATGGAGATTAAAGAGCGCGCTCCTTGTTATCTTCAATGAGATTTGTAGCTATGATACAGCCTAGGTCTTATATCATTTGGATGATATATGTAACCATCATGAGGACATAAAATTTTATATTTGGATTATTTAATATTTAGACATATTTTAGGATTTTTTAAAGACCAAAGGACCATCATAACAATAGTCGTGGATTTTTTAAAGAATATTTTTACAAGGACCTTCATACAAATAGGCGTGGATTTTTTAATGAAAATGTTTTCAAGGACCTTCATACCAATAGGCTTGAATTTTTTAAATAATATTTTTCAAGGACCTTCACAGCAAAATAGGCTTGGATTTTTTAAATAATATTTTTCAAGGACCTTCACAGCAAAATAGGCTTGGATTTTTTAAAGAATATTTTTTCATGGACCCACCGAATAATAGGAGTTGCTTTTTTGAAGAATATTTATCTAGGACCTTCACAACAATAGGAGTGGATTTTTTAAAGAATATTTATCAAGGGCCCACCGAACAATAGGAGTGCATTTTTTAAAGAACCCATAGCCCAATAAGCGTGGATTTTTAAAGAATATTTTTTCAAGAACCCATAGCCCAATAAGCGTGGATTTTTAAAGAATATTTTTTCAAGAACCCATAGCCCAATAAGCGTGGATTTTTAAAGAATATTTTTTCAAGAACCCATAGCCCAATAAGCGTGGATTTTTAAAGAATATTTTTTCAAGAACCCATAGCCCAATAAGCGTGGATTTTTAAAGAATATTTTTTCAAGAACCCATAGCCCAATAAGCGTGGATTTTTAAAGAATATTTTTTCAAGAACCCATAGCCCAATAAGCGTGGATTTTTAAAAAATATTTTTTCAAGAACCCATAGCCCAATAAGCGTGGATTTTTAAAGAATATTTTTTCAAGAACCCATAGCCCAATAAGCGTGGATTTTTAAAGAATATTTTTTCAAGAACCCATAGCCCAATAGGCGTGGATTTTTAAAGAATATTTCTTCAAGAACCCATAGCCCAATAAGCGTGGATTTTTTAAAGAATATTTTTTCAACAACCCATAGCCCAATAAGCGTGGATTTTTTAAAGAATATTTTTTCAAGAACCCATAGCCCAATAGGCGTGGATTTTTAAAGAATATTTTTTCAAGAACCAATAGCCCAATAAGCGTGGACTTTTAAAGAATATTTTTTCAAGAACCCATAGCCCAATAAGCGTGGATTTTTAAAGAATATTTTTTCAAGAACCCATAGTCCAATAAGCGTGGATTTTTAAAGAATGTTTTTTCAAGAACCCATAGCCCAATAAGCGTGGATTTTTAAATAATGTTTTTTTCAAGAACCCCTAGCCCAATAAGCGTGGATTTTTAAAGAATATTTTTTCAAGAACCCATAGCCCAATAAGCGTGGATTTTTAAAGAATATTTTTTCAAGAACCCATAGCCCAATAAGCGTGGATTTTTAAAGAATATTTTTTCAAGAACCCATAGCCCAATAAGCGTGGATTTTTAAAGAATATTTTTTTCAAGAACCCATAGCCCAATAAGCGTGGATTTTTAAAGAATGTTTTTTTCAAGAACCCATAGCCCAATAAGCGTGGATTTTTAAAGTCGTGAACTTTTTTAATATGTTTTATTTCAAAAATAAACCATCTTCCAAAAAATATTGATTGAGTCTGTTGAGCTTAATATCCAACATAATTTAACGATATTGAACGAAGTGACAGAACTGCAATCGAATTGAATTGAATCGAATTCTATCCAGTTATGGGGTTGACACGAGTATTAATATGAATTTTGCCAAAAGCAGTAGCAACCGTTTGCCTTCGCCAACCAGCCACAGCAGCATAGCGTTGCTGGCTGGTTGGCTGTTTGAAGCCACATTTTCGTTCGCTTAACAATCTGACAAATTCCTTTAGCCTCGTCGAGGTGTTAAATCGTAATGACATGATATGCCAGAGTCACTGAGCGACAACATAGCATAGCATGGCGTGAACATGACGCACATATACTTGTGCACTCTGATACACTTATATCAGTGGCAGCAAAACTACATACAAATATTTTGGAGCACCACCAGCAGGCCAGAATAGCAACAACAACTGCAACTACAAAAATTCGTCGTACAACATCACCTTTAGCTTGATGTAAATGAACAACAGCAACAAGATTGGTGACAAGTGTACTGATCGGTCTGTATGTCTGTCTGTCACATGTACAACGCACACAAGGTGTTGCGGAACACAAGGTGTATTCAGGTCCATTCTACTCGTTCCAGGAAGATTACGCAAGCATAAGGTTGAACATTTTATGGCAGAGCATACATTTTTGGGGATATCCCGATGATGGTGATGATTAGATATGCAGTGACAGTGATGGAGAGTGAGTGAGAGTTACATGTATGCGGAATGCCATCCCAAAAACTGGAGTTAGTTACCTATCTCCAGATGGGCGTGTGAGTGATATGTGATTTTTACATATGACTTTTAATACTTTTACATCAGAGATTAGGTATTTATTTCGCCAAAGGTCCCAAATATCGTTTAGAACATAAATGTTGTGTTCGAATAGAAATTGAAAATCGAAAATAATGCACCCAATAGTAAAGCAGCCCTCGTCATCACCACAAGTACTTAACGTGCGGCATACTCAATCGATATCTCCCTCGACCCCTTCCCCTCACCACTACATAATCGTGTTATGATTTGATGTCGTTGATGACAGTATTAACTTCACGTCTGAATAAGCAATTTAATCGCATTAAATTGTATCGATTTGATATATCCCAATAGCTTAAAGAAGGTCATAGCATAACTGGAATGATTTCGTTTATTTTTTTCTGTTTGGGATGGGTATTAAAATATCACAAAAAGGAGGAAAATAGTTTTTTTCATGTATACAAAATGAGGAGGATTTTTGGAAAAACAATTTGAAATCAAGGTTGGTTTTGAATTCCAATGTTTAACCCAAAATTTTAATTCTCGTTTTCAATGCATATATTTTGGTGGGATAAACGATAGATCTCTGAATCGATTTTTTATCATGGTCTATTTCACAGAGACCGAACCGTAGAACGAATAAAAATTCCAATAGGTTCGACTGATACGAAAATTGTATACCCTCGACCATGATTTGTTGTTCTCTGTGAAAACGATTAGGCAAAGAACGTACCTAACAAAATTCGGGACATTAGGGGTTTCCAAAAAAATTGGATAATATAAAACCAGTAAGGAAAGTTCGACACAAAATCCAATACACGTTATTCTATGTTCGATTTGTTACGTTTTGCACTAATTCGTCCTAAGCGGACAAATTTTAGTTATTTGGTACATAATTTTGATGAAATCGGATGAAAATGTATATGGAAGCTATATCTATACCTGAAACGTCTTCAATCCAATACGCTATACAATATTTCATGTAAAGCGAACAGACATAGGCTCCTCCATTTGCATAAAATCTATATTTTTATCTGAAACGATCTCAACAACAAAATATCGTTCGAATATAAAAGGATCTATAGCGCACCACTTACATAAAATGGGACAAAAGTATATATGTGAGCTATATTTAAATCTAAACCGATTTCAAACTTAACAAAGATCATTCTAGACTAAATTCCATACCCGCTGCTAAATTTCGTGAATATAGAACAAACATAGACTCCTCGGATCACCATTTACATAAAATCGAACGAAAATATATATATGGGAGCTATATCTAAATTTGAACCGATTTCAACAAAGCCTGCATTAATTTCAATACGGATGTCAACTTGTAGTAACTTCAATATGTAATGCACAATTTTTTCTCTTTCGGACAAACATTGACAATATGGTGCAAAATTTACATAAAATCGGAGGAAAAATATATACCTAATTCTGAACCGATTCCAACAAAACTTCGCATACCTAAATTTGGACCTAATTCAGCACGCTGTGCAAAATTTTGTGTCAATAGGCCTAAATTTGACTTTTTGGTGTTCCATTTACATAAAATCGGAAGAAACTATATATGGGAGCTATATCTTAATCTGAAACGATTCAAACAAAACAAAGCATACATCAATCTGGACCTAATTAAGTACTCTGTGCAAAAAGTTGTCTCAGCCGGACAAATATTGGCAGTATGGTGCTCCATTTACATAAAATCAGACGAAGCTATATATGAGAGCTATATCTAAAACTGAACCGATTTTCTAAAATTTCAAAAAGGTTTGTTCTTGGACCAAATAAGTGATCTGTTCCAAATTTCATCCAGATTGGATTATAAGTTCGACATATTCTTGGTTCGACGCAGAAAGTAATTCTATGCCTATTCTCAAAAGGAACCATGGGTCTATCTCGTTTCCTTTTGCCTGTTACAAACATATGCACAAAGACATTATACCCTGTACCACAAAGTGGTGAAGGGTATACATATTTTCTTCCAAGTCTTATTATTTTATCCTCCGAAACCTTAAACCGAAACTCCATCCTTATAGATATATTTCTTGGAAAGATAGGCTGTTATAAACAAATTATTTAAAATTTACCAGGACTTTCATATGAGACCCATATGTAAATTGTTCTGCGAATAAGTTTTGTACGCTCCAGAAACATGGAAGTCATAGTCGGGACCGTATTCTGTTCGATTTGCCATAGCACCATTTAGATCAGTGTCGCTGAGATGTAATGGGTACGAGTACAAGGAATGGGAGGATTTCAATAACTATTTCGTCATCCTTTATTTAATCAGCGGGTCTTCGTCATCTATGGAGTATAGAAATCTAACGCAATATCTTTACCCGCAACCTATTCTATGTACAAAGATTCCGAGGTAAACATAATAATAGAGTGGACTTCACATCATGGTCGACGAGGGCGGTCTAAAAGTCCATAATCCTACATCCTAAAGTTCTGAAACCAGTACTTTTCTGATCCAAAGAGCTGAGCTAGTTATATTGACGCAAAGCGAAAGGTACTACTACCGCTGAGAAGGACCGAATTTCTACCCTAATATTAAAAGATCTGCATCAGCCGGAAGCCGATTAATGTCCCCCAATTTGGTATTTTGGCTTATAATTTAATAGCAAATCTTCCAATAAAAATTATTTGTAATTTCGAGGCAAGTTGTTCAACAGGCCTGGATCTAATTTTATATGGTTGTATCTCATCATCTTTTTAACAATTATCAATATCGGCCCATTTTTGGTGTATAACGATGCACCCATTTTTCGATATTTTGAGGATTATTAATTACAAAGGCTAAGCGAAATTTTCGGTCCCAGCCCAACCTTCTCTTCCAGAATATCTGTAAATCGACGTTAGATATTTCGAATGTCCTCTTCATTGCGGAAAGCCCAAAAAAGTTCGCAGGGCCGAATTTGTCGCTTGTTTTATTCAACGCAATGCCTTTCAGGTGTGATATCGCGATTAAAACCAGCATTCACGAACTGCCTTTTGCTTAAAACTAAGTCCCAGTTTCCCATGTCTTCATTTCTTGAAAATGTCTTACCTGAGAACAGACTAAAATATGGTGGTGCCTGATATTGAAGAGATGAGAAGGAGTTTTGGCTTAATGTAAAACTTCCTCGTTCCAGGTTTCCACAATTTAAAAATCCGATACATCAATTTCAAACGAAGTGGTTTTATTTTATAATTTCTGCTTCTCAAATGATAAAATACCTTCTCAGAATGACGTCACCCTTATAGTTGGCCCGTTCAATTTTAATCATTTTTTGAATGATAATCCAGGAGTCCAGTCTTTGGGAAAACAGCCCGGACTTCTAATTCTTTAAAAAAAATACCCTTCAAAATCGATTGTTATTGGTCTGTGGCTCCTTAAAAATCCTGGCTTATTTGGTCATTTAAAATATATTCTTTAAACCCCCACGTTCCTTCCTTTTCATTCCTTTTCAGAGCAGATTTTTTCTTGTAGTGACGGACATTTTTTCCATACAAACTACAATATTTTTCTTCAATGGTATGCATCTGCATATTTGTGCAACCTTAGGAAGATAAGGAGGGGGCTTTGAACGCTAAGGCGCCGGACATCAACAGATGACATGGGAACCAGGGTTCAAATCCCAGCCGGGCTCAAGCTGAATTTTTGAGTTTTGTTTTTATGCCTTTTTAGGGCGAAGGATCATTCATGTAAATGTTTTTTATTAATTTCTCTTTCGAGATGAGCTACATTATCGGAGTTGCAATGAAAAGGAAAGCCAGAGAGATGCTACATTCCCACCACTATGCGACGCGATTTGCCGTTGGTTAAGCGGCTCATCAGGCATATTGGGCAATGTGATTCAACAGATGCCATGGGAACCAGGGTTCAAATCCCAGCCGGGCTCAAGCTGAATTTTTGTGTTTTGTTCTTATGCCTTTGTAGGGATTTTTATTTTTAAAGTGGGTTATGGTCACATTGATTACTATCGGGGAAGGCAGAGAAGACTATAGTTTCGGATTTCGCCACAAATCCTCATCACTTCTCTTAGTTTTTTGCTTGGATCTTATAAAATTTATTATGTAAACATTCACGCTTGTGGCTCTGAAATTATTTTAAAAATATTCGTTAAAAGGCCTTGATATACGGCCTGTTTATACTTTAAAATTCTGGGACATTAAACGCATTTTCAGCGGAAGTGGACCAATATCTCGATATCACTTCGAGATAACCCATCTTTACCAATAATTAGAAAAACATGGAAAATTGACGACTCTCTTCCGGACAACACAGTTCCAGCTTGCCTAGTTGGATCTAGGCGCTCTCACCTTTTTAACCAAAACAAAGATATAACACCTTCTCCCCAATGTGATCGAGCCAATTGACATTTTATTTTTGTTTACAAAAAAATATGTTTGATTTCCACTCTACACCCTTAAGAAATTTCAACTTTAACACCTATTTTACCGTGACCCGAAAAGGAAACAATTCAAACACAAAGAAACAACAATAACAACAAAGCAAGAAAGGCATAAATGTTAGCAAACGCCCTAATTGCATGTTTCTTGAACATTATTAACCAGCTCTTTGTGGCGCTTCGGGCCAACCTCTGTCATGAATGAATGGCTCGTTGTTGCAATAAGACAAAAGCCAGAAATAAGGACATAACTCGGAACAAAAAAAAAACAAACATGGGACACATTAACTAAATAAACATCTGTGCAGAAAAAAAAAAACAAAATACACAAGAATACAGGTTATTCAAAAGACACACGAGCCCAAAAACACCAAAGGTGGACCATTTAAAGGCAACAACTACAACAATGCTTTGAGGGAGGAAGCTGATGAAAGGCAAGGAAGGAAGATCGAAAAGAAACATTAACAGATGAAACTGTGGCAAGCGAACAATACTAATTATAATAATCATCATTTCATAATCATATTTTTATGTTCACCTTTTTTCTTGTTTCTTCCCCTGCCGAACAAATTTTGCAACATACGAGGGGCGTCAACACCCCTTGTGCCGGCCCCCAACTGTGTAGCCGGTTTACCTTTTGTCACCAAAAACTACAACAAAAAACAACAATAATAGATGTTCTGTACGCCCTCCTCTCCACTCTGCAGGGCAATTTGTGATGAATGAATGAAAGTAGAACCCACACTGTGGAGTGAAGCTGCTACTTTGTTACTCTTCGTCCTGCTGTTACTGTTGTTTGGATGAAAACACTACAATGACGGTGATATCTGTTAACAAGAAATTGCAATGACTCATGTCGCATTGTTTGGACCAAATGATACACACATTCGCATCCATTGTCAGCACATATGCCCACATCCAGAATCCAGATGAATATTTTTTTTTGGTAAGACTATTTAGCGTTCAGCCAACTATGTTTGAAATGGCACAAAAAAGAAAATTATATTACAACTGTTAGATAAAGGTGCACGGTGGGATTGGGGTAAATAAAATATGCTTTAAAAATCCACGCCTATTGGTGTATGGATCCTTGAAAAAATATGCTTTAAAAATCCACGCCTATTGGTGTATGGATCCTTGAAAAAATATGCTTTAAAAATCCACGCCTATTGGTGTATGGATCCTTGAAAAAATATGCTTTAAAAATCCACGCCTATTGGTGTATGGATCCTTGAAAAAATATGCTTTAAAAATCCACGCCTATTGGTGTATGGATCCTTGAAAAAATATGCTTTAAAAATCCACGCCTATTGGTGGTATGGATCCTTGAAAAAATATGCTTTAAAAATCCACGCCTATTGGTGGTATGGATCCTTGAAAAATATGCTTTAAAAATCCACGCCTATTGGTGTATGGATCCTTGAAAAAATATGCTTTAAAAATCCACGCCTATTGGTGTATGGATCCTTGAAAAAATATGCTTAAAAAATCCACGCCTATTGGTGTATGGATCCTTGAAAAAATATGCTTTAAAAATCCACGCCTATTGGTGTATGGATCCTTGAAAAAATATGCTTTAAAAATCCACGCCTATTGGTGTATGGATCCTTGAAAAAATATGCTTTAAAAATCCACGCCTATTGGTGTATGGATCCTTGAAAAAGTAGGCTTAAAAAATCCACGCCTATTGGTGTATGGATCCTTGAAAAAGTATGCTTAAAAAATCCACGCCTATTGGTGTATGGATCCTTGAAAAAGTAGGCTTAAAAAATCCACGCCTATTGGTGTATGGATCCTTGAAAAAATATGCTTAAAAAATCCACGCCTATTGGTGTATGGATCCTTGAAAAAGTAGGCTTAAAAAATCCACGCCTATTGGTGTATGGATCCTTGAAAAAATATGCTTAAAAAATCCACGCCTATTGGTGTATGGATCCTTGAAAAAATATGCTTTAAAAATCCACGCCTATTGGTGTATGGATCCTTGAAAAAGTAGGCTTAAAAAATCCACGCCTATTGGTATATGGATCCTTGAAAAAATATGCTTTAAAAATCCACGCCTATTGGTGTATGGATCCTTGAAAAAGTAGGCTTAAATAATCCACGCCTATTGGTGTATGGATCCTTGAAAAAGTAGGCTTAAAAAATCCACGCCTATTGGTGTATGGATCCTTGAAAAAGTAGGCTTAAAAAATCCACGCCTATTGGTGTATGGATCCTTGAAAAAGTAGGCTTAAAAAATCCACGCCTATTGGTGTATGGATCCTTGAAAAAGTAGGCTTAAAAAATCCACGCCTATTGGTGTATGGATCCTTGAAAAAGTAGGCTTAAAAAATCCACGCCTATTGGTGTATGGATCCTTGATAAAGTAGGCTTAAAAAATCCACGCCTACTGGTGTATGAATCCTTAAAAAAGTAGGCTTAAAAAATCCACGCCTATTGGTGTATGGATCCTTGAAAAAGTAGGCTTAAAAAATCCACGCCTATTGGTGTATGGATCCTTGAAAAAATATGCTTTAAAAATCCACGCCTATTGGTATATGGAATCCACGCTTATTGGTATTTGTTCTGTGGATCCTGGAAAACATATTTTTGAAAATCCACATTTATTCTCCTTAGAAATATAGATTTTAAAATTCTTTCCTAAACACTGTGCCTTTTTGTTAACCGACCAGCTAAAAAAGGAACACCAGCATGGCCAAAAATTGTGGTCCCCTGAAGTTATCTCTGTTATGGTGGGGGATTTCACTTTTTTGTGGAATTTTTTTCAACAGTTGCGAAAAAATATAGTTCCCTTTTGTATAAAAACAAATATCTGCAAGCATAATGTATCCTTTTTTCTTCTTGTTTTTGTCCATGTTAACATGGTTAGTGTTGTTGTTGTTGCTTCTTTACTGACAGACGCGACAGATGTGTTTCCCATTCAACTTTTAATATGTGGCCAATCTAACAGTAATTGGTTTGTTATTGCATTGCCGCGGTCTAGTAAACACCCAGCGACAGGAAAAAAACACAACACACATATTTGGAACTCATCATCCCGTCATCCCAGAGGACAAAGAAGACCCTCGGAAACTGATAGAGACTAACACAATAAAAAAAAGAAGGAAGAAACAAAAAGATACAAAACAAAAATACTTTTGGGCTGAGGTAAATTCACAAGAATCCAAAACAAAAATCCATCATTCTATGTGACTGGATGTCTGTCTGATCTATGAGTGTTCTGAATGAGAGGTGGGGGGGAACTACACGAATGCAACTTCTATGTGATTGTCATCATCATTTCAGTCACCCCCGTGCCCTAACCGTCCCTTAAATTATGTATGGCAGCGTTGGCAAACAGCCTCAGGAGACTTTTTCTTGTTTACTTTCGTATCGTATCGTTTTGAATTGCTATGGCTGGGGGAATTTTGAAACAGAAACCAAAATAGAGAAGATAAGCCAGGACCAACAAGCAAACAAACAGTCAACCAACCATCCGAGCAACAACAAACCCTTAGCTTTGGCAAGTTTATAATATTTACATTTATATTCCTATGTGTATTGGTGTTGTTGTAGTTTTTATATTTTTAATGTTATTACATTTAGTCCTGGCCCATGTCCTTGCAGCCCTCCTGCCTAGTTGGCCGGCCTCCTGTCGAGTTAAACAACATCGATTAGGGTTTTGCTTTTATGATGAGCAGAATTATTATTATGATTGTTGTTGTTGAATTTATGAAAAATGTTGTTCACACTTTCCCCAGAAGAATTCTCCGGTTATCTGTGTGCGCGGGTTTTTCTTCTCAATTTGTTCTGCTGGATGGTGTCTGACATGAACCCTTGCTGGCATTTGGTTCAGCATCATTGCCTTTGAAATATCTACAAATAAAGTTTGTGAGGGTTTCACTGTGTTGATGTTGTTGTTTTTGGTGTTCTATGTTTTTTCTAACCTGCGGAGATGTGTGTGAAGTTGGGGGGTAATTTTGAATGAGCTTTTGAATTATATTTCATGCTACAATGATTTCGATTTATGAACAGCAGGTTGTTGTCGAAATACAAATTGTTATTGTTGCGGGTGGAACGAACATATTTTTAGGGACACAAAGGCGAGCCGTTCAAACCCCCACAGCCTCTCTCCTCTATGTATTAAGGTCCATGAAAAACATGTTTAAAATTCCACGTCAATTCGACTGATGGTGCTTCAAAAACTATGCTTTAAAAATTCATGCTTATTGATATGGAGGTCCTTGAAAAAACATTATTTAAAAATCCAGGCTTATTGATATGGAGGTCCTTGAAAAATCTTCTTTAAAATCCATGCTTATTGATATGGAGGTCCTTGAAAAATCTTCTTCAAAAAATTCACACTTATTTTTATGAAGGTCATTGAAAAAATATTCTTTAAAAAATCCACGCTTATGGTTATGAAGGTCCTTGAAAAAATATTCTTTAAAAAATCCACGCTTATGGTTATGAAGGTCCTTGAAAAAATCTTCTTTAAAAAATCCACGCTTATTGTTATGAAGGTCCTTGAAAAAATCTTCTTTAAAAAATCCACGCTTATTGTTATGAAGGTCCTTGAAAAAATCTTCTTTAAAAAATCCACGCTTATTGTTATGAAGGTCCTTGAAAAAATCTTCTTTAAAAAATCCACGCTTATTGTTATGAAGGTCCTTGAAAAAATCTTCTTTAAAAAATCCACGCTTATTGTTATGAAGGTCCTTGAAAAAATCTTCTTTAAAAAATCCACGCTTATTGTTATGAAGGTCCTTGAAAAAATCTTCTTTAAAAAATCCACGCTTATTGTTATGAAGGTCCTTGAAAAAATCTTCTTTAAAAAATCCACGCTTATTGTTATAAAGGTCCTTGAAAAAATATTCTTTAAAAAATCCACGCTTATTGTTGTAAAGGTCCTTGAAAAAATATTCTTTAAAAAATCCACGCTTATTGTTCTAGAGGTCCTTGAAAAAATATTCTTTAAAAATCCACGCTTATTTAGGTCCTTGAAAAAATATTCTTTAAAAATCCACGCTTATTGATATGGAGGTCCTTGAAAAAATATTCTTTAAAAATCCACACTTATTTATATGGAGGTCCTTGATAAAATCTTCTTTAAAAAACCTCGCTTATAGTTATAAAGGTCCTTGAAAAAATATTCTTTAAAAATCCACGCTTATTGTAATGAAAGTCCTTGAAAAAATCTTCTTTAAAAAATCCACGCTTATTGATATGGAGGTCCTTGATAAAATCTTCTTTAAAAAATCCACGCTTATTGTTATGAAGGTCCTTGCAAAAATATTCTTTAAAAAATCCACGCTTATTGTTATAAAGGTCCTTGAAAAAATCTTCTTTAAAAAATCCACGCTTATTGTTATGAAGGTCCTTGAAAAAATCTTCTTTAAAAAATCCACGCTTATTGTTGTAAAGGTCCTTGAAAAAATATTCTTTAAAAATCCACGCTTATTGATATGGAGGTCCTTGAAAAAATATTCTTTAAAAATCCACGCTTATTGATATGGATGTCCTTGAAAAAATATTCTTTAAAAATCCACACTTATTTATATGGAGGTCCTTGATAAAATCTTCTTTAAAAATCCACGCTTATTGTTATAAAGGTCCTTGAAAAAATATTCTTTAAAAATCCACGCTTATTGTAATGAAGGTCCTTGAAAAAATCTTCTTTAAAAAATCCACGCTTATTGATATGGAGGTCCTTGATAAAATCTTCTTTAAAAAATCCACGCTTATTGTTATGAAGGTCCTTGCAAAAATCTTCTTTAAAAAATCCACGCTTATTGTTATGAAGGTCCTTGAAAAAATCTTCTTTAAAAAATCCACGCTTATTGTTATGAAGGTCCTTGAAAAAATCTTCTTTAATAAATCCACGCTTATTGTTGTTGTTGAATATTGTGATTGATCGCATAAGTGGCAACACATATATTTAAATTAGAGAACCCTACATTGTCCAGTTACAATAAGCAACAAATGGTTATTTGTATTAAAGATAATACTAGAAAGTAGTCACTAAGAATAATCTAGAGTTAGAAGTTACTAGAATAAGATAAAAATGTATAAAAGAAGATGTAACGAGAATAGAGTTTGCCAGTTCGTAATAAGTAGCCAGTTTGTAAGGTAACGTCTGCCAGTTTACTAAGTGTTCGCCAGTGCTAATAAGTGTTGTAAAGTTATCGTATAAATAATAAAGTCTGCCAACAACTCCGTATCGTCCGTGTTTTATTTATTTGGTGGTCATCAGCATCGTCCGTCGAATGCACTAGAAATTTAAATTTCAACAGTTGTAAAGGTCCTTGAAAAAATATTCTTTAAAAATCCACGCTTATTGATATGGAGGTCCTTGAAAAAATATTCTTTAAAAATCCACGCTTATTGATATGGAGGTCCTTGAAAAAATATTCTTTAAAAATCCACGCTTATTGATATGGAGGTCCTTGAAAAAATATTCTTTAAAAATCCACGCTTATTGCTATGGAGGTCCTTGAAAAAATATTCTTTAAAAATCCACGCTTATTGCTATGGAGGTCCTTGAAAAAATATTCTTTAACAAATCCACGCTTATTGTTATGAAGGTCCTTGAAAAAATCTTCTTTAAAAAATCCACGCTTATTGTTATGAAGGTCCTTGAAAAAATCTTTTTTAAAAAATCCACGCTTATTGGTATGAAGGTCCTTGAAAAATTTTCTTTAAAAAATCCACGCTTATTGTTATGAAGGTCCTTGCAAAATTTTTCTTTAAAAAATCCACGCTTATTGTTATGAAAGTCCTTGAAAAAATATTTTTTAAAAAATCCACCCGTATTGTTATGAGGGCCCTTGAAAAAATATTCTTTAAAATATCCACGCTTATTGTTATGAAGGTCCTTGAAAAAATATTCTTTAAAAAATCCACGGTTATAGTTATGAAGGTCCTTAAAAAAATATTCTTTAAAAAATCCACGCTTCTGGTTATGAAGGTCCTTGAAAAAATATTCTTAAAAAAATCCACGCTTATTGTTATGAAGGTCCTTGAAAAAATCTTCTTTAAAAAATCCACGGTTATTATTATGAAGGTCTTGAAAAATCTTCTTTAAAAAATCCACGCCTAATCGACTTATGGTGCTTGAAAAAATCTTCTTTAAAAAATCCACGCCTATTCGACTGATGGTGGTTGGAAAAATATTATTCAAAAAAAATTATCTTAAAAATTCCATTTATATTGTTCCAAGGGTTCACGAAAAATATGCCTTATGCTTGATTGGCAATGAAGTGTGGAAGTGCTAGTTATGCCCCAGTTCGGGACGACCGAGGTTTTTGAAAAAGAAAATATATTTCCGTTCAATAACCTCTCATATTCAAATGAATTGATTGAAACATCTGTGTAAATATGCATGTATACATGTGTGTGTGTGTCTGTGTCTATTTGTAAGGTACGAACATTGGCCTTATGTTACATAATGATAATTGCATACAAATCACTATTTTGGCAGTAACCATTAATTGCTTGTGAAATTTTTATGAAGCTCATTCATTGCCTCAGCCATCACCATAATCATAACCAGCAGCAGCCGTAGAAGCGGCAATAACTACCACCAAACGACCGTCAAACTGGCACGACACTTTAAAAACTTGTTTCGACGATTCTTCTTTTGTTTTTATTTTTGTTGTTCGGTTGGTTGGTGCCAGACACTCGTGTTACAATCAAAACCGACAACTAACCCTCAACCCAAAATCCTCAATTTGTTAGATGACACCGTTTTTATTGTCCTACTCTGGTTTCCGATGCACAGCAAATCAACCCAAATTTCGGGGTAAATCTTGTTAAACCGATTCACAACAAAATTAACCACAAAATTCATCGTTTGACTGGAATCACATCAATAGAAACAAAACAAGAAAAAAAAACGATTCGGAACAATAGCAATCGTAACATGTTACAAAAGTGATAAAAACATATGACACCATTTTTATCAAAACAGACCAGAGGTTGGGTATGGGATGAGCAGCAGCAGGAGTCGCATGCCCTTCGAAAGAAAATCAAAACGATGTTAGTTTTGTTGTTTGACGTTTTTTTGTCGCAAGGTATTGTTAGAGGTTATTTGAGGAGCGGTAACGAAGTAACGGCTAGAGGTATTTAACTACCCTAAAACGAGGATGCTTTTGTTATCCACCTCTCTGATATGACAGAATTTAAATTTGATATCTTAGATTACAAATAACAAATATAGATTGTAATAAGAATTTAAATATTATGAAATAGATAATCGGATATAATTTAAGGGTTAACAGGACTAAGGAATCCTACGCCAATAATCGTGGATTTTTTAAAGAATATTTTTCAATGACCAACACACAAAAACATTTATTTTGAAGTTATTTAAAGAATATTTTTTGAAGGACCTTAATCAAAATTTTGGATTTTTAAAAAAAAAATTTTTCAAGGACCTTCATCAAAATAAGCGTGGATTTTTAATGAATATGTTTTGCAAGGACCTTCATCGAAATAAGCGTGGATTTTTAAAGAATATTTTTTGCGAGGATCCTCATCAAAATAAGCGTGGATTTTTAAAGATTATTTTTTTGCAAGGATCTTCATCAAAATAAGCGTGGATTTTTAAAGATTAGTTTTTGCAAGGACCTTCATCAAAATAAGCGTCGATTTTTAAAGATTAGTTTTTGCAAGGACCTTCATCAAAACAAGCGTGAATTTTAAAAGAATATATTTTTCAAGGGCCTTCATAACAATGAGCGTGGATTTTTAAAGAATATTTTTGGAAGGACCTTCATCAAAATAAGCGTGGATTTTTAAAGAACATTTTTTGCAAGGACCTTCATCAATAAAGCGTGGATTTTTTAAAGAATGTTTTCAAGGACCTTCATCAATAAGGCGTAGATTTTTTAAAGACATGTTTTCAAGGACCTTCATAACAATGGGCGTGGATTTTTTAAAGAAATGTCTTCAAGGACCTTCATAACAATGGACGTAGATTTTTTAAAGAAATGTTTTCAAGGACCTTCATAACAATGGGCGTAGATTTTTTAAAGAAATTTTTTCAAGAACCTTCATAACAATGGGCGCAGATTTGTTAAAGAAATTTTTCAAGGACCTTCATAAAAATGGGCGTAGATTTTTTAAAGAAATGTTTACAAGGACCTCCATAACAAGAGCGTAGATTTTTTAAAGTATATGTTTTGCAAGGACCTTCAGAATAATACGCGTGGATTTTTTTAAAGTATTTTTTCAAAGGATCTTTATAACAATAAGCGTGGATTTTTTAAAAAAAATTTTAAGGACCTTCGTAACAATAAGCGTGAATTTTTTAAAGATTTTTTAAGGGCCTTCGTAACAATAAGCGTGAATTTTTTAAAGATTTCATTTAATAATTGGGATTTTTTAAGATTTTTTCAAGACCTTCATAAGCGGGGATTTTTTAAAGACCTTTTTTATAGATTTGTTTGGCAAGGACTATATGTCGCTTTTTTTTAATGACTTTTTATCCATAAGGATATTCATCATTTACTACTTAAATGGATAACGAGATATACAACTGTATATTAACCCTTTTATAACCCTCCTCATCAGATATGACATACACAAAAACTCAAATAAATATTCCAGCCAAAATACCATAAATCTTTGTGGAAAATATTCCACATCAAATCTATAAACGGTTAAAAATCACAATATGATGTTTACAACGATCATCATTTATGTAGAACAATAAAAGAGAATTGTAACAGCAAAAAGTAAAACCAGTAGACCAACAACACTTTCAAATTCATCCCTCCCCTCTGCATAATTTGATTTTTGGGCTACAAAACTATTTTAAATAAGTGGCATGCGTGACGAGTTTACGAGTGTTTTTCATCAATCGTGGCATACCTTTGGCAGTTCCATAAATATCAAGCATATCCTCCCCTCCCTACAACCCTACCCTTACCAGTCCACATTCTTGCATACGGTAATGTCAAACATTTTTACAATGAATCCTTTTGCTCTTATGTAAAGTTTGAACTTTGAACACTCATCAAAAGAGGAAGGACAGAAAAATAGAACCTAGTCACCGAACCAACCATTGAACAAAAGGTATGACAACCGACAACATCGTTTAGATTATTCTTTATGACTGAATCATGGCATTTCGCCAACAATGGCAACAACAGATGAGATTGTCAGCCAGGCAGCCAGCCAACAACCCCTTTTTTTGTTTTGAATTTGAATTGGACCTAAAATACGCCCAAATGTGCAATTTATCATTTCCACACTCATCATGCCCTCGTCCTCATTACCATTTACCAAGTGAATGACACTTTTTTGTGAATCGGGGGGAGTTGGGGTGACGGGTATATGAATGTATGTATGTTTATGTTAGTGGTGCTTTGTGTATTTACTGGTGACATTGAAAAATTCCCAAAGTACCAGTTTGTGATAAGCACTTGTACGTTATCAAGCTTACACACACACATTCACATATGTGAATAGAAGCAAAGGATACATATAAAATTCTTAAACATTAAGTCAAGAGCAAGGTAGAAATTTGAAATATTTTTTAAAGGATTTTCGAGAGTTACACATAGGAATAGGCGAGGATTTTAAAAGAATATTTTTCAAGCACCATTAGACCAATAGGCGTGGATTTTTAAAGAATATTTTTCAAGCACCATTACACCAATATGCGTGGATTTTTAAAGAATATTGTTTTTTTTTAAAGAATATTGAAGAATATTTTTTCAAGCACCATTAGATCAATAGACGTGGATTTTTAAAGAATATTTTTTAAGGACCTTCATATCAATAAGCGTGGATTTTTTAAAGAATATTTTTTCAAGGACCCACACACCAAAAGGCGTGGATTTTTTAAAGAATATTTTTTCAAGGACCCACACACCAAAAGGCGTGGATTTTTAAAGAATATTTTTTCAAGCACCCACACACCAAAAGGCGTGGATTTTTTAAAGAATATTTTTTCAAGCACCCACACACCAAAAGGCGTGGATTTTTAAAGAATATTTTTTCAAGCACCCACACACCAAAAGGCGTGGATTTTTAAAGAATATTTTTTCAAGCACCCACACACCAAAAGGCGTGGATTTTTTAAAGAATATTTTTTCAAGCACCCACACACCAAAAGGCGTGGATGTTTTAAAGAATATTTTTTCAAGGACCCACACACCAAAAGGCGTGGATTTTTTAAAGAATATTTTTTCAAGGACCCACACACCAAAAGGCGTGGATTTTTTAAAGAATATTTTTTCAAGGACCCACACACCAAAAGGCGTGGATTTTTTAAAGAATATTTTTTCAAGGACCCACACACCAAAAGGCGTGGATTTTTTAAAGAATATTTTTTCAAGGACCCACACACCAAAAGGCGTGGATTTTTTAAAGAATATTTTTTCAAGGACCCACACACCAAAAGGCGTGGATTTTTAAAGAATATTTTTTCAAGGATCCACACACCAAAAGGCGTGGATTTTTTAAAGAATATTTTTTCAAGCACCCACACACCAAAAGGCGTGGATTTTTAAAGAATATTTTTTCAAGGACCCACACACCAAAAGGCGTGGATTTTTTAAAGAATATTTTTTCAAGGACCCACACACCAAAAGGCGTGGATTTTTTAAAGAATATTTTTTCAAGGACCCACACACCAAAAGGCGTGGATTTTTTAAAGAATATTTTTTCAAGGACCCACACACCAAAAGGCGTGGATTTTTTAAAGAATATTTTTTCAAGGATCCACACACCAGAAGGCGTGGATTTTTTAAAGAATATTTTTTCAAGGATCCACACACCAAAAGATGTGGATTTTTAAAGAATATTTTTCCAAGCACCCACACACCAAAAGGCGTGGATTTTTAAAGAATATTTTTTCAAGCACCCACACACCAAAAGGCGTGGAATTTTTAAAGAATATTTTTTCAAGGATCCACATACCAAAAGGCGTGGATTTTTAAAGAATATTTTTTCAAGCACCCACACACCAAAAGGCGTGGATTTTTAAAGAATATTTTTTCAAGCACCCACACACCAAAAGGCGTGGATTTTTAAAGAATATTTTTCCAAGCACCCACACGCCAAAAGGCGTGGATTTTTAAAGAATATTTTTTCAAGCACCCACACACCAAAAGGCGTGGAATTTTTAAAGAATATTTTTTCAAGGATCCACATACCAATATATTTTTTCAAGGCTATACATACCTAAAGGCGGGGATTTTTAAAACAATTTTGTTTTCAAGGATCCACACACCAAAAGGCGTGGAATTTTTAAAGAACATTTTGTCAAGCACCCACACACCAAAAGGCGGGGATATTTAAAACAATTTTTTTTTCAAGGATTCACACACCAAAATGCGTGGAATTTTTAAAGAACACTTTGTCAATCACCCACACACCAAAAGGCGTGGATTTTTCAAGGATTCACACACCAAAAAGTGTGGATTTTTAAAGGATATTTTACAAGGATTAACACACCAAAAAGCGTGGATTTTTAAAGGATATTTTTCAAGGATAAATATTTTTGTTAAGGATGTTTTATAGAGCCATAAGAAAAATTTCCAACAGGCTTTCAAATTTTTCTCACGTTTCGAGTTTTATATTTACAAACTTATCTTAATCCGAATTTACTACTTCTCGGATGGTATCAATTCGCAAAAAAAACCTAATCTGAAAATGTGATTAAATCAATGCGATAACGATTTCGAAACAAAAGAAACTTTCACACTTCATTTGCCACCTTCGTTCTGCACCCTACCATTCCAGAATTCACCCACCCATAACCATCAACGTCATTGTCAACCAACCATCAACCCAATCCAACAACAACTCTACAACTAATAATAATTGTAATAAGAATGTTATATAATATGATTATGTAAAACAACACCCAATAAATGGATTCACAAAAGAGTTGGTCGTCGGAAGTCTACGCCCGCAATTGTAACGGAAATTCGAACTAAGATTTCACGTGCTGCGTTCCTCCGAAGCTAATGAAAAGGAGCCACGACCGAGGACGTTGGTCGGGCATTCGGATTCATTCCTTTCAGTTTTTTGCTGTGTTGTGCCTAATCCGGAAGAGTGCTGATAGCGAGTGATTGAGACCATTTCGTATGGCTTATCTGTGTGGGACCAGCTATGGCAATGCCAGCAGCATCACGTGCAGCAGCATTCGATGTCACGTGTTGGCACGTGTCATCTTTAAGATAAATGTGAATGGATGGCAACGACAATGTAAATGTCATTGGTGGTGGTACGGGGCAATGAGATTTAAAAGAAGTGTATCTCTATGTTGTTTTCGCCATGATTCTGCAGTAATGTTTTTTGATGTTGTTTGCCAAGCACATGAAACCGGAGTGGCCGAATTTTTATACCACACTGTAATGCACGACTTCACTTGTTATCTTGATTTTGCCAATGGGTGATAAGTGACAGTCAGTCAGTGACAGTGACTGTGTGTATGATGCCATGAAAATAACAGCTATTTTCTAACGTTCGTTGTATGTGTCACACAGAGCAACAATACAACTTAATTTAAGTATTGTTTCGCAAAGAGAGCGCACTTTCTTCTGCCATTGACACAAGTTCCGACAGCATGCATGCGGTCACACTTCTGCATTTGACAAGTGGGTGTCACCCACAGTGGGAATTCTAATGTTTCACTGGGTACATTCATTGTATGCGGTAATTGTTGTAATTGACAAGTAACAGATTTTTCTTTCCTTTGATGTGATTAGCAGCTGGGACTGCATGCAACGAAGGTCGTGGAAGTCTGACCTTAATTTATGGTTACTCGAATTTTTTTCAAGCACAGATATAGCAATAGGTGTGGATTTTTAAAGCAAATTTTTTCAAGCACCATCAGTCGAATAGGCGTGGATTTTTAAAGAATATTTTTTTCAAGCACCATCAGTCGAATAGGCGTGGATTTTTAAAGAATATTTTTTTCAAGCACCATCAGTCGAATAGGCGTGGATTTTTAAAGAATATTTTTTTCAAGCACCATCAGTCGAATAGGCGTGGATTTTTAAAAGAATACTTTTTTCAAGCACCATCAGTCGAATAGGCGTGGATTTTTAAAGAATATTTTTTTCAAGCACCATCAGTCGAATAGGCGTGGATTTTTAAAGAATATTTTTTTCAAGCACCATCAGTCGAATAGGCGTGGATTTTTAAAGAATATTTTTTTCAAGCACCATCAGTCGAATAGGCGTGGATTTTTAAAGAATATTTTTTTCAAGCACCATCAGTCGAATAGGCGTGGATTTTTAAAGAATATTTTTTTCAAGCACCATCAGTCGAATAGGCGTGGATTTTTAAAGAATATTTTTTTCAAGCACCATCAGTCGAATAGGCGTGGATTTTTAAAGAATATTTTTTTCAAGCACCATCAGTCGAATAGGCGTGGATTTTTAAAGAATATTTTTTTCAAGCACCATCAGTCGAATAGGCGTGGATTTTTAAAGAATATTTTTTTCAAGCACCATCAGTCGAATAGGCGTGGATTTTTAAAGAATATTTTTTTCAAGCACCATCAGTCGAATAGGCGTGGATTTTTAAAGAATATTTTTTTCAAGCACCATCAGTCGAATAGGCGTGGATTTTTAAAGAATAGTTTTTTCAAGCACCATCAGTCGAATAGGCGTGGATTTTTAAAGAATGCTTTTTTCAAGCACCATCAGTCGAATAGGCGTGGATTTTTAAAGAATAGTTTTTTCAAGCACCATCAGTCGAATAGGCGTGGATTTTTAAAGAAGATTTTTTTCAAGCACCATCAGTCGAATAGGCGTGGATTTTTAAAGAAGATTTTTTTCAAGCACCATCAGTCGAATAGGCGTGGATTTTTAAAGAAGATTTTTTTCAAGCACCATCAGTCGAATAGGCGTGGATTTTTAAAGAAGATTTTTTTCAAGCACCATCAGTCGAATAGGCGTGGATTTTTAAAGAAGATTTTTTTCAAGCACCATCAGTCGAATAGGCGTGGATTTTTAAAGAAGATTTTTTTCAAGCACCATCAGTCGAATAGGCGTGGAACAAACGAATGATTTTATTAACGTTCGGAAATTAGTTATCAGTACAGCTCGTCGATGATAGAATTGTCGATAATAATGGTTTCATTATCGACACAGTAAAAAACGGGAGACTTTGATTTAAAACGTGTGTCTAAGCAGGCGTGTGAAGAAGAAGACTTTTTGGGAATCTTATAAACATTTGTACAAAACAACACACGGCCTAACAATCTGGTCAATTACAATTACATATCGCGGAAAGGTAAGTATATCTGGTAGCTGTTGCACATAAGAAAAGAAAACAAAAAATGGAGGATTCCAGTAATGCGAAAATGTTTGATGAAGAAATAGATGAGGCCGAGGTAAGTGTGTTATGCCAGACGATGGATTGAGTGATGTTAAGTAAATTTCCCCCTCTTTGTTTATGTTGACAGGAAGAGGCTCTCCTAAAATCGGATGATGAAAATGATGGACCCAAAACAAATGTATCTCTTTCAGTACTGCGACCGCCCTCTGTTGTGGAACTAATGGAGGACAACTCTTTGTTAAATGGCCCGCTGCCCATTGATCAATTGGATAATGGGGATGATGAAGATATGTCATTGGATAAGGAGATCGAAAGTGTTGATTTGGTAGATGGTGATACAAATGGTGGTGGGGGTGCTGATGATGATGCCGGAGCATCTTCTGCTAGTGATGAGGATGATGACGACAACGATGATGAAGAACTCAAAGCTTTAAAAGAATTCCAAGCCATCTTGGAAGAATTGGCGGTCAATCAATATGCCTATGATAAATATGTGCGGTTGTGTGAGTTGTCGCAGTAAGTATTAAAAAACCTAAACAGATTATGTGAAGGTATTCATTAATAATTGATTTCTTTGTTTTAATATTGCATAGCACAACTGGCGATTTGGATAATATACGAAAAGCCTACACAACTTTTTCAAATGTTTATCCTCTGACACCGGAACTATGGCAGCGTTATATTAGTGTAGAACTTACATTGGCCCAATCGGAAAGTGAAGTCCAGCAAGTCAAGAAGCTTTTTCAACGGGCATTAAGAGATTATTACTGTAAGTAAAATGAATACCATAATTTAGATACTAAGACTGCATAAATTATAAGTTTTTTATCAGAAGATATTTAATATGTTCCCGTACTGGAAGAATCTACTGCTTTTTACTACGACAACGAATTTTCCTTTATGATATCGAAGAAAATAGTAAAATCTAGTAGATTCTTGCAGTACGGGAACAGACCAATTGTGTATCCACGACAGAGGGGTCTACTATCCGAAACGAACCGAGTCTTACTCGGCCAACGTTTTAAAACAGACAATTAAAGTGGCTAACTTGTAGCTAAGAAATTCAAATGCCGAAAAATGTTGATAATGGCAAACAGGTGAACATTTTTGAACTTGACCTGACTTCATAAAACGGGCAGTTGTGCACAAAATATCAGTTTTTATCGGAAGATTTTGTGATTACAATAACCTATCAAAGTGGTAACTGAAAGGAAGTCGAAGGCCTGTAAAGTTAAACAGAGAGTTCTCCAAGAAGGGGTGATATCTCCGGAACTGTTTAACCTCTACCTCTCTGGAATTCCACGCCCACCGGACGGCATAAAGATCATGACATTTGCAGATGATTGTACGATTATGGCGTCAGGACCTAAAATTGATGACATTTGAGAGAGGCTGAACCAATATATCGTGAACATTACAGACTTTTTCCTGCCGAGGATCTGAGATCATGATCTGAGAGAGAGGTCCAAAGGTACAAAAGCGAGCCTCTAGATTAACAGGCCTTTAAAGCAGGATTGAATCGTATTCACACGGATGCAGTTGAGGAAGCAATTCGAGAATATCGTTTGAATACAATCCTCAGAGATCACTCGCCTATGATAGCTGCAGAAGAACAGCTGCTACCTCGACAAAACAGAGTAGCTTTGGCACAATTAAGATCGGGATGGTGTAGCCGCCTCAATTCATATTTGGCACAAATTGATGGAGATGACACGCTACACCTATTCAACTGGCCAGCCAAACCCACTCACCTAACCCCATCTTCTCTTTGGACTCAACCAATACAGATCGCAGCAGAACCAGATTAAGGAGAATAAGAAGAAATATACAGCGGTACAGGCTGCTACAACAACCAAGCAGTCATACCTTGAAGACGGAGAAGCTTTTCAACAATACCTTTTGGGTTTTCAGAGCCCCATACGCAACAATTTTGCTAAGACACCGCGATGAAAATGGCAGCAAATAGACACATTTTTTTTATCACCTGCTTGAGATCTTTTTTTATATGAACCTTAACGGAACTGTTATGCCCAAGAACTCTCGCCGTTCTTGTAGATTCCTCGATACCACCTTTCATGGAAAAACCTGTATAATCATTATAGGGTCCTAGAATTATCTGCAACAATTACAAATGGAAAATCAAAATCTAATAATTTTTATTTCTTATTTTTCAGCATGTGATCTTGCGTTGGAATATGCCACATTTGCTAAACGTTGTACGGACTCAACGGCAATATGGGAAGAAATTCTCGGAACATATGGTCTAAATTGTCATAAAGGACAAGATTTTTTTAAATTATATCGTCAACAATTCCCCGAGGATACATATCGCGATGAATACATTCAAAGCTTCTTAAAAGAATTACGCTATCCTCTAAATCAAATGGAAGAAAGTTATATAGAATTTAAAGTCTACTATGAAAAGAATAAAGAACTATTTGCCGATCGACAGGACATAGATTGGGAAGCAATAGATGCTAAATATTTTAAAGCCAAAGAACATTTAAAGAAAATCCTACCATACGAAGAAAAATTACAAACGTTGGGTGCCAATTTATATCGAGAACGTGCTGAGGTATATTTTGATTATATCAAAGAATCTGATAAATATTTAGATGAAAATGTCCTGCAAACTATATATGAACGTATGGTGGCTGAATGTTGCCTGAACGCGGATTGTTGGCTTAAATATATTGACTTTATAGATTATCGTGATGAATTTGGTAGGCCAAAAGATTTACAAAAATTACCACTGTTCGAACAGACGCCAGATGATATTTGTCAGAGGGCTTTGAGGAATTGTACCTGGTCACCGGAGTTGTACATAAAAAGGATACAAATATTGGAAAAAATGGATAGATCAAAGACTGAGGTACAGGAGGTATTGGAAAGTGCAGCTGTGGCAGGTTTTCAGACACCAGAACCAGCGGTGACAGTGTGGTTGGAATATTTAACATATTTAAGAAGACATACCGATTGGACCGATCCAGATGAATGTGATATAATAAGGAAGAATTTCAATTTGGCATGGACTATATTGGGCCAACAATGGGGTGTTTTGGCTGATTGTAATTGTGAGATATTACAATTTTGGGGGCGACTAGAATATGGGCCGCTGCAGGATCCCAAAAAGGGTAAAGAATTGTGGACTACGGTGATGGGTAAGTTATATAGCTATTTCTATTGCATTTTAAAATGATTCTAATTTATTCGTTTTCATTCCATAGAGAGTGCCGATAATGCTTTGAAATCTGGTCTATGGATTGAGTTTGCCTTATTGGAAATGCGTAGAGATTTGGAGGCCACAAGGAGGTACGTTAGATTATCATTTTCTTGTGTATTGATTATAATTTTATGTAACTTTCTTTACAGATTATTTAGTAAAGCTTTAAATACCCCCGGTTTGGATAATCCTTTGGTAATAACATCTGCCTGGGAACGCTTTGAACGTTGTAATGGCAATGTAAAAACTCTCAATAATTGTTTAAAAGAGTGCAATACATTTAAACAACAATATAGTGTACAGGCGTCAACAACATTTGCACAGCAAAAATCACAAAAATCCTCCACAAAGACAGCGACAAAAAGAAAATCGAATAACCAAACCGAAAGTACATCAGCTCCACCATCCAAACAAACCAAATTTGGCGATGAACAACCTGCCCCAACAACATCACAATCTAAAGTTGGCGATGCCAAAAAAGAAGCCACATTTAAAGAACATGAAAATCAAGAAATTGATTTATCTAAAGATCATCTACGTATATTTCTTTCGAATTTAGACTACAACCTAACAGAAGATGAAATTCGAGAAGAATTACCAGAGCTGAATATTGTCGATATTGAATTGATACGTTCGGGTAATGGAAGAAGTCGTGGTTTTGGTTATGCTGTGCTGCCTAGTGAGGTGAGATTGATATTCATTGGAATTTAGGGTTCTGTTATTTATTTGCGATTATTTTGCAGGCTGAGGTGGAAAAGGCTTTATCCTTAGATCGCAAAGATGTCCGTGGAAGACCGGTATTTATATCCAGTGTTTTGAGAGATAAAGAGCAGCGTCAGAAATTCAAATATTCAGGTAAAATAGTACAATGAAAAAGCAATAGAAACCAATCAGAATCGACACAACGTTGTTGGTGATCCGGCGAATTAAGTTATTGTGTTAACTGAACTTTATAAGCCTTAATAATGTAGATAGAATGTGTCCCGAAGACCTCTAAAGGGTTTCCGTTAATTGTAAGACCTTCCGAAGGTCTTCAGAAGAAGATCATCTATTGTTATTTCCTTAGAATAAGTCATTTTATAGATAAAAAGCTTTAAACTGGATAACATTGTTTTGTTTATTTTTTTTTCTTTCTTTTTTAGCCGAAATGGAACCCCAAAAATTATTTGTAAAAAGTTTACCCAATGATGCCAACCAAAAGGAAGTGGAGGATTTATTTAAACCCTATGGGGGATTGAAAGATGTGAGACTGGTATACCATAAGTAAGTTACAAACTAAACTTTTTAATATTAATACAATCTAATTCCCATCATTACTTCTTCTCTCCCAAACAGATCTGGTAAATTTAAACAAATTGCCTATGTGGAATTCGAGCAAGAAGCCTCAGCCGGTAAAGCTGTTATGGCATTGGATGGTACGGAAATAAGAGGACACAAGGTAAACACAATTAAAAATCAAACCCCAATCGAATAAATAACTAATCAATTATTTCCCTCTCTCCAGATATCCGTGGCAATCTCCGCCCCACCACCAAAACCCACAGCCGGCGCTACAACCTCAAACCCCATGAAAATGCTCGGGTTGGTCAGTAAACGTAATAAAGTATTCGAACAGAAACCACGAATGTCCCTCATACCAATGTCGGTGCGAAAGAATTTAACAAATAAGGTAGCAACACCAGCGGCGACAGCCGCAATAACGTTAGAATCTTCTATCCCCGCGCCGCAAGATGCACCCAAAAGTAATGCAGATTTTCGTAAATTTTTAACAAAATAAAATTGTGTGTGTGAGTGTTTCTATATCTACTTACGTCGTCCTCCTTAATACATAATATGTGTTTTAAAAAATATATATATTTAATTTAATGTAAATACATTATATTTACAACAAAAAGAACAACAACAAAAATGATAATAATAAAAATCCTATACATATATTTTTTGATGAAACAAATTTGAATTTGTAATACTCTTTTTTAAGGATTGGATCTAGGTATTTAAAATTCAGAGTAAGCTGTGATTATTTTTATTTATCGTACCTTTAGGATAATATTGTATTTCGGTGGGTAATTTTAATTTATCCACTTGGGTGGATAATTTCCTCTCGGGATGATCATATCAATTTTCAACTTAGACGACAATTTTTTTGGTCCACTTGGATGGATATTTATTTATAATTTCATCTTAGGTAGATGCCTAGGGGAGTTTCCAATCTGATGGTGGATCTGACATAGGTCAAACTAGGCCGGATCTTTTTTCTGCACTTCGTAGAAACCTTGGGGATCTTCGGATCTCCCGTGGACCAAAATGGATCGGGGTATTGCCCTTAAAATAATTAACAAAGATGGTAAAAAAATAGGAGAAATAAAGTTACGGAACAGGGGGTTAATAACCCAGTATCGGCGGCAATCTTTGGTGAGACCACAAGCCACGTGTCGTCGAGATCAAGCGATTGTGTTCCGACTGCTCTAGTTGTGGATGCCTTGGCCAAGTCTACGCAAGAGGATTGCTGTTGCATCAATGAAAGATGTGTAGACCCTGTTGACCGGCCGAATTCAAGACTGACTCCAACCGGTCCTATGTCGACAATAAGCTTCAAAGGTATACCGCGACTGAAGCGATGTCCGACGATGGAGAATCTATAGGGACCTCAGCAACGAACAAAGATTCAAAGGTTGGAACCCGAGAAGCATCCAATGCGAAACACTTTAAACGTGCCGTATCATATCTCCGCAAATTCGTAGGGCGAGATGTGTATTTGCTTTCGGAGAGGGAGGTTCATATCATCAAGAGCAAGATGAAATTCGTAAGGAAGTTCGAAAGAACTTGCCGTGGGCTCCAGATGGACAGGATCTCCGTCCCGAAACAGACGCCTCGGCCAAAAATCTCCAAGGAGACCTCGGAACCAAGCAAAGTAGCAGAGTCGGCGAACTCCACTGTCAAACTCCTCTGACAAATGTGTGAAGCTGACTTCTGTTCCGAAGCCTAACCCTAGTCAAAAGGCAATGAAAAAGGCTGTTGAGCACACCCTAACACAAACTGTCATCCATAAGGGTGATCGACGTGTTGAGGGCTGTGTCTCAAAGCCCCGATTCTACACCAATTGACAAAGATGAAGCGGTTGTTGCTAAGTTTTTGAGTAGCCCCACCTTTGGTCGGAATAAGAAAAAGGACAAGTCTGGCAAGGAACCATCATCTCATGGAAGAGCAAATACTTCCCCGCAGAACAATTCACAAACCTGAAATTCCAACTACATCGACTTCGATTACACCAAATACCATAAAAACACCTTAAATAACTAGAGCGGGACCTTTATTTGAGGTTATGTCAACGCATAACCTCAAATAAAGGTACTCCGGTAAAAGTACTCCGAAGGAGTACCGGTAAAAGTACTCCGAAGGAGTACTTCGCCCCTTAAAGAAATCCGAAAGCCAAAATACATCCACTTCGTTTAAAAAATTAAACTTAGGACCTGGGAGGACCATATGGAGGCAATATCAAAACATAGATCCGATATTGACAATTTTCTACAAAAAAACTTCGGTTGGAAATTAGACTTAAGACCATAAACATATCTGAAATAGATCGGGGCCATTATATAAGGTATATGTCCAAACATTGATGCGTATTAATTTTTTTTTTTAACTCCAAGAACCCGGAATGCCAAAATGCAAACCATTACATGGGGTTAGGTCTGAACATAATTCTAATTTTGAGGGACAAATTACACTTCAATGGAAAAATTTTTCTAGGACCTTGAATATACCTAAACCTGCTAAACATTGACCTATAGTGATAATTGTTTGCGAAGAATTTTTTCGCCTTCGAAGAACCTGGAATTACAGCCCCCCCTTCAGTTGGCAAATTCATCTAGGACCATGAAAATATATAAAATATGAAAACGAGGCCTGTATTGAAAATGTCGTACAAAAATTTGTTCTTTTTTCCAACCTCCAGGAATTTGGACTTCCATGTTATAGCCCCTTCTCTTGGAACATCTAGCCAGATCCTTAAAAATACCAGAAAACGGTACCATATGGAAATCCTAAACATCCGAGGGGTAGTACCCAAGTATGAAGCTTTATATTAAATATGACGATATCTACGTTATTACAAAAGACAGACGGACATGACTAACTCGCCGACACATATTTTTGGTCTTCCAAAAGTCTTGACAAATTTAAATACAGCCACTTTTGAATATGGAAAAATTTCGCATTTCGGAACGAAGAACAAATTAATTTTATTATTTGACTTTAACTTCAAAAAGAAACAATAATCGTAACAAATAAGCCAAACATGATTTACAACATTCAGAGCAAAGAGGATCTGGATAAACATCTATCAGCAGCCACTAACAAATTGGTGGTGCTCGATTTCTATGCCACCTGGTGTGGTCCTTGCAAACTAATAGCACCACAATTGGAAGAACTTTCAACGCTTTACTCCAAAGATGTTGTGGTACTAAAAATAAATGTAGACGATTGTGAAGAAATTGCAATGGACTATAACGTGAGCAGTATGCCAACATTTGTGTTTATGAAAAATCACGAGATTATGGATACAATTGTGGGTGGAGATTCGGAGAATCTAACAAAGGCAGTAGAAAAATATCTGCCCAACGATACTCGCATTAATACAAATAATCAGGCAATATCACTAAATCAAGATGAGAACTAATTTTGTAACCGGATAGAAAAATCAAAAATCATCTTTTTTCAAATATTTGAAATTCATTTTCTGTTTTGTATATTTTCTCTTCATATACGTAGTAATTTTGTAAAATGTCTTACAAAAGAAAAAAACTCGTTTACCTAAATTATAAATACGATTCTATGGGACCCCGCCAATACATTGTGTCGTATTGTTGAATCCTTAAAAATCCAAAAGCAATTACACATATAGACTCTTAGATGTTCCACCTTAAACTATTTCTTAGCAAATGTAATCTTCATAGCATGTGACGGTGTAATCTTAAAGCCTTGCAACGCTTCCTTGGCAGCATTACTTTGTAGTTCGGTGGCAAATTCCACGAAGGCAATGTCATGACGATTTGGTACCAAACGAACTTCTTTGAAACCGGGGAATTGATTGAACAACATAGACAACATCATTTCATTGGTCTCCTCTGGAAGATTTGTAAGGAAGAGAATTTGATTAGGAGGCTGTTCACTTTGGGCATTGGGATTGGAATTCTCAGCATTGGTGGTTTTCTTCTTTTTGTCTCTGCAAAAAAAAAGAAACGAAAAACAAAACATTAGCGGATTAAGTAATTCACAACTTCCCCCCAAAGCAACTCACTTTTTGTCCTCAGCCGGCGCCGCTGGCTTGGGTGGTTTAACTTTCTTTGGTCTCTCCTTGTAGGTGCCCTTCATCTTGGCCACCACATCCGAATCTGTTTTCGCATAAGCAATACGCATTGGCTTGTCGTAAAAAGGAAAGCCTTGCATTGTCCTCAGCGCATTTGAGGCGCTTGAAATCTCCTTGAAAATAACAAATGCCTGGCCACGCATTTTCAATGTTTTCAACGCCACAATATCCAGAATCTGCCCAAACTGTGAGAAAATGGCGTAGAGAGACTTCTTCAGCTCTTCCTTTTTAATTTTCTCATTGAGATTATTGATGTATATCGTTTGGTTGGGCCGTACATCCATTTTGATAGCGTTTAACTATACTATTTTCTATAAATATTTATTTATTTTCTCGACACAATTTTTGCCCCTCAAATCGTTTGCTTTACTACTTCACGCTTTTGACATTTCAATTCTTACAGCGTTCAAGGTTTCATTTTCATTTATCGCATATGCCGGCCGATGACATTTAGAATGTGTTATCGATATCAAGTGATGCCATATGAAGATATTGCCAGATTGTAATTTGTTATTCAGAATTAAAACATGTTTCATAATTCAATCACCACTGAGGAAGACCTATTCAAGAAATTAATTCGCTTCATCAAAGAGGCAAAAATTAATCTGTGATCCTGATCCCTATCCCATCCCAACCTGTGATACTAGTTTAAGTTTTTAACCGTTTTTGGATCAATCACTAATTTGTGACGTTTTTCCGACTCCCTCTTTTTGTCCCTTTTTTCTATTTATTAGCCCGAAAGCGCATATAGGTCTTGGAGAATCAACTTTGTGTGACCTGGAAGCAGTTTTGGTTCCAGAAATTCTTCGGCTACGGTTTGCAGTTTTCGTCACTACTTGGACATCTCTCAACCGGTAGGTCGTAAGTCGGATTAAGTCGAAACATTTAAAATCTTTGATTACTCTATTTCAAGTGTTTCTATCATTAAAGTACTGTGCACTATCGTTCTTTTTTGAATTTCCATCAACTGTTTGTTGCAGCTTTCGTTGTGAATCTACAGTTGGACTGTGGACTACCATTACACTGTTATCGTAGTAAAAAGTAATAGATTCTTGCAGTACGGAAACTGAACATACGTTAACAATTTTTCCTTTATGATGTCGAAAAAATAGTAAAAATTAGTAGATACCAAAAAGTGAACATATACCGATAATTCTACAAACCGGTTTATGTAAATCATTATCTACACCAAATACAAATTAATGACCGACATATGTAAATTTCGAACCCAATATTTTTGTTTTGTGTCTCAATTCTTTCCTTCAGGAGGTATAATTATATAGAGGAGATGCCAAAATGCTGCCCGATATATTTCACCATCGTCAGGTTCGAGTTTTTTTTATCACGATTTCCTTAGAAAGCGGAATAGTACAACCGATGGCTAAATCGTCTTACAATTCCATAATTTGTACGGTAAACTGACTATTTCGAATAAAGACTATCTCCTATACTATGGTAGGAACTAATCGGCTGAATATTTTAATATATGATGAACTATCCCAAAAAGGAGGCAAATATTAATAATTTTGGGAAGGAAGATTTGTTACCGCATGCGACTACAAAATACGAAATTACAGGTTATTCGGTTGAAAAACGCGCTCAAGAACTCCAAAATACGGAAAATTGAGGGTGCTCCTATACGAGGGCTACGTGAAAAAATTGACCTATATTTATAATACTTAGTGGAGAAATTTGGTGCCCAATAAGAACCCATTGTACCAAATTTCAACGAATTCGGTTTAAAAACCCGCTTAAACCCTTAAAATACCTTAAATTGAAGGGTACTGTTATATGGGGACTACCAGAAAAAGTGAACCGATATTTATAACATTTAGGGGAGTCATTTGGTACCCAAAAAGAAGCCAATGTACCAAATTTCAGCTGAAAAGCGCGCTCAAGAATCCCAAAATATCGAAAATTGGGCGGTACCCTTATAGAGGGGCTATTCCTAAACATGGTCCGATATAACCCATCTTCGAACTTGACTTGCCTGCAGACAAAAGGCGACTCTATGCTCTCGATATTTTGTCGTGATTACAACAGACGGGCGAACAGACATGGCTAGATCGTCTTAGAATTTTACCCCGATCAAGAATATATATACCTTATAGGGTGGGAAATTAATATTTCGATGAGATACAAACGGAATGACAAAATTAATATAACTTCCTTCCTATCATTGAGGGTATAACAGTTAAGATTGCCGATGCTTCCGTATACAGGAGGGTAAAATATCTTGTGGGAAAAATGTTGAATGAAGGTTCATGTCCATAAGGTTAAAAGCATATTTCCCAGGAGATTTTGTGTTCTTAAAACAAGGTGATCTCTCGGAACAGAGCTTTATTATTTTTTCTATGGGCAATACCCCCAATTTTCTATTTTCTCAACATAGATATCAGGGTCTTTGTTTAAAGTTCTTTGACGGTAAACTATCTGCTAGAAAAATATATGTTCATGTCCATTATGTCCTAGAAAAGGTTGAGTTCTCATTAAAGAAGTGTTGGAGATTTTCTTATAGAATATCTGGAGGCCTGCTTATGGAAAAGCTGGAGGTCTTCTATAAGAAGAGCTGGAGATCTTGGAAGAACTGTTCTTTTATCATATTTATATTAAGGCTCCGATTATATACTCCGCGACATGATAGCCTTAAGGGCCCTTTGACTATTAATTTATATAGTTACCGGTTCTACGTTACTAAACACATATTTCTTGTCTAAACGTTGCATCAAATGGCGCAGATCGTGGCACACTGCTTGATTTGGACAGAGCATTATGTTGCCAAGTGTCTCTTGCTTCTGTTTTTTGCATTGCATCTATCCAACCCAAATGCAACGCAACAGACCTACATTCTGATTTTCTATTGTATGCAAAAGCGTTTTTATCCCGCTTTTATCGTATTTATTGTCCATTTAATGATTGAATGGATAATTTCCGTAAAACATATCCTATATAAATGCAGTAATATCAAAATATTCCAGAAATTTAGAGAAAACACTGATTTCCTTCCATTTTCATTTAATATGGCATAACCCAAAGACACAGCTATCGATTCATAACATGCTATGTTATCATTTCACAGTGAATTTATGGCTGCTGCTTCTTCTCCCCAAAGATCAAAAGCCGACTTCGACTTTGTAATAACTCGATTAATCGAATAGTCGAAAATCGATTTAGTTATCCCTAAATGTGTGTGTGTGTTCATATTTTCTACAGTAAAACATTTTTCCTTTTTTATTATTATTTTTTTAATTTAAATCAAGTAGAACAAAAACGAAAATCCATAAATTCCAACAATTAAGAAACCACCTACAAGTGCCTCAATCGTCAGCAACCATTAAACGGGAAAACTGTAAATGGTCTGAAAAAAGAAAAGCTCAAACGACAGAAAAACAAGACAAGAAAAAGAAAATATCGAATCGAAGTGAAGTGAAGAAAACCAAACCTCCTCCTCCAGTGAATTTCTGTGAACAGAAAATGTCGAAAAATAAGTTTCACACATTACCAAATGTAACAACAAATATAATTGAAGTGAAATCAAAGGTAATATCACATGAAACGCAACACAAAATGTTATGACGAAAGAAAAGAAATTAAGAAATGAAAACAAGAGCCAAGGAAAAACGGTGTGTGCAACGCACAACATACATAGCCGTGTCGTGTCGTGTCGAATTGAATCGAATGTAAGCCTTTTTTGTTTCAAGTTTAATGGCTAGCTGTGGCAATGGTTATATGGATGGGCTTTTGGCCATAATGGTTTTCTGTTGTTGTTGTTCATTCGGTCAGTCAGTATATGGAGGATTGTTTGCTAATAACAATTTCTGGAATGGTGGACGGATGTCAGTGATTCATAGTTTGCATATACTCTCCTGTTATTTTTTATGTGTTGTTGTTGTTGCTTTTTGTTTTAATACGCCCGTTTCCATGATTTACAACAACAATGTATATACAAAATATGTATGTTTACTAGACCGCATTCAACAATTATTACTCCGAGAGTCAAACAAAAAAGATATTTTTGTTCGTACTCGTTGTTGTTGTGTATCGGGAACGCACAATGCGAAAAACAATCACAACTACCTGTTGCTGCTGCTGCCGTTGCCACTGCTTCTGTTCATTCTCTCTTCGTACGAACATATTTCACATTGTGGTGAACATATTAATTAGAACAAACTCCTCCGTTTCGGTTCTGCTCTGCTTGCAGCTGGGATGTAACAATTTGTATGCTGTGAGGGATGTGCGGCGACGCCGGCGGCGGGAGCATGAATGTTTTTGTATTCTTAATTTAGTTTCAATGCCTTCGATTTATAGTTTTGTGTCAGTCAGTCAATGACTTTTTTGTACTTGTTGAATGCAAAATATTGGCTGGCTGGCTGCTACTTTTATAAATATTCTCATTGTGCGATTGTATGTTTGACTGTTTATTCATTGAATAGGTATGCTGGTGCTTGCTGCTGCTGCCGATTAACTAATTCGAAATGCAATTGATTAACAACAATGTGTACTTGTAGATAAAAAAGTTTTGAATGAAAACTTAAGTAAATTGCAAAATAACAAGTACGCGCATATCATTAAGCTATAAAATTAAGGTGCAGGAAAAAAATTCTTACAAAAGCAAAGTAAACAAATTAAGGGCGTTGTAGTGGATTTGGAGAAGGAGAAATGTGAATTGAAATCATTATATTCTCAGAGAAGGCTACTTATCTATTTGATCCGGATCCGTACATAGGCAAATATATGGGTCAACAATTGTGAAATATCACCACCACCACCCTTTCTACTGTATTAAGTTACTACTAGACTGGTCACGTACATCCCATTAAAGTTCTGTAAATACTTATATATCTATCATGTGTATTATTTTTAGATAATTAAGACCAGTTTTTATTTAATTTTGTTTTAGATTTTAGAAGGAATGGTCTATCAAAGGGTTCCTTGGAATATCACAATTCTGAAAGAACGGAACATAAAAAAAAATATTTTATTTTTTAGTCATATCGGCTATAAAGACGGTAGCTTTAATACACTTTACTTCCCTCAGAAGAATTATGAAATGTTTACCATAGGCACCCTTGAGGTTCAAAAAATAATACACTTTTTATTAAATATCTTTAAGATTACCAATACGAAACGTCTAAGATTTGTCTTCGGATACGGATTAAATAGTCCTTTTGGATACTGATAAAAGCGACATAAATTTTTGGGATGTTTAAAGGAGTTGAATTTATTTTGAAAAATTTAATTAAATATCTGCTCGCGTAGCGCACTTTTCCTCTATTCTCGTAGCCCAATCGTTCGTCGTCGTTCACGCAACACGCCGGATAACACTTTATATGCGATGGGAAGGAGACTTCCTCATTCCTCTATAGTTGGTACATATCGTCTTCTCTCCTTTTTTGTGCACGGGACACAGGATGCTGAGGTTTCAATCATTGGGCATGAATTCCTCTAGCCAAATTGTACAAATCTACATGTGCATGCTGCTGAACAGCACCTGGTCTTGAATAGTTTGACTGGTAGTCCATCGGCACCTGCTGCTTTATTGTTCTTCAGCCGATTTATTGCTACTCTGATCTCATCTTGGCTAGGTGGTATACACTTTATACCGTCATATATGGTTGATTGATACCAGAAGTTTTCAAAATGCTCCTTCCAGATCCTCAGCACGCTATCTGTATTTGTCATCTTCATCTCTGCAGGAGGATGTGCCTGCGCCAACCCATTTTTATAGTTCTTATAGGTGAACTCGCGGCACATATTATCATCCCCTACGTCACTTTGGTACGATAGGTGTTCACACATTCAATTGATTTAATCAATTTTTTAAACTTGGCCGGATCGAATTTCGCCTTTGCTAGTACCTTTGAATGACTTCAGAAAGGGGACCCTCCAGCCATTAACCATACACTTATTTTCAGCAGTTTTAGCATTAACATAGAGATTCCTCTACGAATGATACCACTTGTGGAGGTACATCCAGTGTTCGAGTGCGACTTAATTGCTGCCCAAAGTTTCCTCACCCGTTGTAATACTTCATATGACCTAACAATTTACTCCGCTAATAATTTTTTGACTTTCAACATGAGTTCAATGACCTGGGAACTCATATGCTAGTCAAACTGCCTCTGCTGGAAATTCGGCCTTATCTCGTATTCGACCAGAAGGAATAAATTTAGCGGCTGCAGCAGAAGGAATTGAATATTCTCGGAAATGATGGTTGGTGAACTCTCTGAAACCCTGGCAGTTAGCTTTCCTATCAATAAGGAAAGTGCGACGTTCAGAAATGATGAAATGTGAAATGACGTGCTGCTAGTTAACATAAATTATCAAACCTGGTGACACTTCCCTTTTTTTGAGCGGTAACCGTCCAAAACGCCAAGCTATCAATTTGCTCTGCCAGCGCTGTTCCCCTTTTGGTCATTACCTAGGGCGAAATGCCATAAACCATATTGAACATTGTAATTCCCTAGGTCCAGAAGATTATTGCCCTCCAATTAGAAGATAATATTAGGCCATAAACCCGGTTCACAGCTATTAATCGGTGGCATATAAACTTTAAGCACCACTTGACACATTTAACTGCATTCATTTCATGTACGGAGATAGGTCTGTATTGAACAGAGTGCATAAGGAATGCTGGACCCCCACATCCACTTCTGGTACGATCCTTCCTCATAACGTTGTAACCATCATAACGCTATATGTACTTTTTCCTTTGAGCTTGGTATCGTGCAACGCCGCTGCTATGAAGTTCGATTTTAGGCATTTTGATTGTCCAACACAAGGTGGAGGATATAAAAAGTTAGACGCCTTTTGGAAAACAATATTATGTTAATCTCCGACGATTAGATCATCAACAGTTTGTACTTCCCGATATATTCTGTATGTAAAACAAAGACCGTCTGAACATTTTCAATATACGACTCTGTGGATCTTCGGTATAAAACAATTTATATAGTTTATAACCACTATATTTTATACATTATATATTTTATACATTATATACTTCCTCAAATAGTCATAATATAAAATCTTTATTTTTTTCTCCACTTTCAGTTTGATGCCGAATTCCGACGATTTGGTATAAAACGCAGCGATGAACCGCCAACATTCGATAGTTTCAACGGCCTACTGTGTCAATTACATGGCTTGAAAAATATCAAATTTGTCATACAATATGTTGATCCACGCGATCAGGGATTACTGCCAATCAATAACGATGATAATTTTGCACGTGCCTTGAAAACCGCCCAACCCATTTTACGAATTATTGTACAACGCGAAGAGGATTTAGAATATAGTAATAATGGCCGTAGAGCACCGTTCAGTATCAGTCATATATTGGGACAAACACCGGGTAGACCGAGAGCACCACCCATTTCAATGCCACACGATTTCCGACAAGTATCGCAAATTATCGATGTCGATATAGTGCCGGAAACACATCGAAGAGTGCGATTGCTTAAGCATGGCAGTGACAAGCCATTGGGTTTCTATATACGTGATGGAACATCGGTGCGTGTAACAGCAAATGGTCTGGAAAAACAGCCGGGTATATTTATATCACGTTTAGTGCCGGGTGGTTTGGCGGAAAGTACAGGCCTGCTGGCTGTTAACGATGAAGTTATTGAAGTGAATGGTATTGAAGTTGCGGGAAAGACATTAGATCAGGTGAGTAAAAAAACAAAATGATAATATATTTTATTATTTAGTACTTAATTGATATGCTTTGGATTCCAAATTTTGAAATTATTTATTAATTCACATTAGACAACATAAAATTAAGAAAGTACGTGAGCAGTTTGGAAAGTTCTTAGCCTAGCACAAAAAGCGCGGTATAAACATAAAAAAGTTAAGGGTTTTGGAAACTTCCATCTCTGTTATGAACACATGTTAAATTTTGTTTCGAACTGCCCTCGTATGTTGGTCTATAGCAAATTAGAGAATTCTACAATTGTGGCTGAAAACCGCTGTAAACTTGACTTAGTTTGTCATAACGAGATTTGTTGATACTTTTTTGATAAGAGTACGTAAAACTACTGGACCCCTTGTATTGAATCATCAATGTGTGAAATACTTCAAATCTTTTAAAGCTGAATTTTTTTTGTATTTATTTTAATATTCATTGAATGTTAATTAGCATTTGACATTGCTGTTAAGCGAGACACTGTTTTGTCTATTTAAAAATTGTTTGTATGGGAAACAAATTAACACCAATTAATTTTTTTTTTCTGTTTTAGGTAACCGACATGATGGTGGCCAATAGCTCAAATCTAATCATCACCTTTAAGCCGGCAAATCAAAGGACCTTAACATCTCCACGTCGCGGTTCCTTCTCGCGAACTAGTCAATTATCGAGCGGTTCACATCATACCAATCATACAAATACATCGGATGAATTGGATCAGGACGATCAAGATGAGATTGTCGATATGACAGGTATTACGTTAGATGATCAACCAACAGCAGCAGCAACACATCCACATCAATTGGCCACTGGTGGTGCAGTGGCCGGTGGTGCACCAATTGTCGAGTCCCGAGATGGTGTTTTACACCTCTGAGAGAAGAAGATGTGGGTCTACATAAGTGTGTAATGTTAACTATAAACAACAACAAGAAACAGAACAATTCAATTCTTCATGTATTGTATGGGAACCAATTACGTTTTATTTTTATTTAATTTTTTGCTAAAACCAATCACTTCACCAAACTGTTTGACGTAACTTCTGTTTACAATGATTTATTTTTATTATAAATTTTATTATTGCTGCCGCTACTGTTATATGATTTGGCAGGCAAGGAAAAAACATAACAAAAAAGGAAAATATTGATTATGCTATGTTGATACTATTAAGACTATCTACTACTTACTACTGTTGAAATTTTCCGTCCGTTGCTTTTTGCTTTGGCCATTGAACTGATGCAAAAAAACCAAAATTTTATTACGGCCGTTACTTAACAAACAAAAAACGACAAGACAAAACAAAAGACATTGATGAAAATCAAAAGAAATTATTACAAAATCATTCCATTCTATTTCGATCCTCCTCCTACTTCCTTCCTATAAAATATATTATCTATCTCTATAAAATACTTGACAATCGTGTTAATAGCACTTTAAATAAACAAAATGTTAATAAAACATATCTTATAATATCTTTTCTCTGTATGTATGTGAAATTTGTAGAGCTTTCTTAAAAGCGTTTGCAATTTCACGAAAAGAAAAAAAAAACAAATTCACAACTTCCGGTCAACACCCATTCATTGAGCGAACAAACGACCGATCGATCAACCGCCACATAAACATTTAACCAACAAATGACAAATAATACCAAACAACAGCCCGCTAGGTCGCTCGTACGCCTTCATTCCAAACACCTGTATAAACCACCACCACCCCCTTGTATGTCCACCGCCCCCACACTTCCGCATTCCTATTAAATTGTTTTTAGTTTTCTTTTTTTTAATTTAATATTTTTTAATTGTATGTCATTCACACACACATAAGAGATCAATTGTCACACACAATCGGTATTTGTTGTATTTTATTATACATTTATTATTATACACATAATATACTTTTAAACTATTATTGTATTTTATTTTATTATTAATATATAAAGATTATTTTAAACGTATATATTTTTTATAGTTTATAAAGCTACGACATATGTTTTTATTTTCTCTTTGAATACTTAACATTGTTAATAGATCAACAACAACAATAACCACAATATCCTCTGTTTTGAAATAAAATCCATCCAATAATAATGCTGAATGTGAGTGCACTTTGTTCTAGCACCTTATCACAATTGTATCTTTGAAGTAAAATAATTTGTAATTTTCAAAAATGTTCTTAGTTTTTTTTTAATTTAATGTATGTATAGGAATGTTAAGACAATAATCCGTCAATATTTGGAAAGCGAGGAATATAAGCAAACAAATTTAATATATCAATATTTGATTAAAACCAATCATAGTTAATATTTTTGTGTGAAAGAAGTTAGATTTGAGGAATTGGTATGCGATATCTTTATGCTATTCAATTTATTAAATCTCCGTGGTCGAAGCCAGAATTTTATATACTCCTAAGGATATATATTTTGAAGGTGAAAATAATACCAAATTAGACAATGTATGAAAAAAATAATATAATGATTTACTTAAATTCCTATATTTATTTTTCGTGGATATCGCGCATTGCTATTTAAAAAAAAAAAAGAAAATGCGTTTAAATTTACTCACACTTTAAATGGAGTGTGTGGAAATATTCTTATGAGTTTTTTTACACAACATGACATTTTTTATTCGAAAATCACGTCCTTCCTATTAATTTATTTAAAAGTTTCCTGATAAAATTTCAATATAGGAACATACTTTATTAGTACTCCCAGGATGTTTGGTATGGAAATGGGATATATCGGTACATGTTTTGGCATATCCTCCATATAACCAAAGTATTTGTTGTTTTTGGTATGCTTCCAACCGAATTGATTGTAATTCCGTATTTTAGGTTCTCATGGGGTAGCAAATCTTCCTACCAATAAATATCAATAATGGTTCACTTTTTAGAGTAGGCTCGCCACTTAGCTGTGTTATGCATCCTCATTGATTAGGAAATCTCTCTATGAAAAATTGTCAATATTGGTTCGAGTTTCGGGGAAGAATCCATATAATGGTCTCCCTCATTTTTCGATATTTTGACGATTTTGGACACGCTTTTCAATCGAACTGACTTTAAATCAATACTTTAGGTTCTCATTGGTTGCCAAATATTCGTACAAGCATTGCCCGCATTTAATGGTCCCGATATATTGAACGTATTTTGAATGTCCGCCTCACTGTGGTTCGGTCGAATTAAAAGTGTTTTTCCTTTTTTCTGAAGCGATTTGTGCATATTTCCCCGTCCGTCTGTCTGTAGTCAGAGTAAAGATAGCCGCCTGAGAACAAAACCATTTTATTTGGCTTTGAGCGGATTTGAGAACCCAATTAATTATATACTAAGCGATGAGGAACTTTAAGGGGGTTTCCAATGAATTTTCATGGAATTTTATATTAAGGGCTCTGAACTGTCTAGAAAACCTGTTCTCAATCTAAGATTATCTCTCTTAGATCGACGATTATGGTGTACAAAAATATTGTTTTTTCGAAATTTCACCATTATAATCCAGTTCTTGAAAATAAACTGGCCATCTGATACCACCAGAAGATTTGAAATTCCTGATCCCTTTAACAAATTTTTATTATAGTAACATTAAATTTAAAAATTGTATTACACAAATGGTAGGTCACGGTAAATAAGGAACGATCACCATTAAATATTTTTATTATTTTTAATTCCCTAAATATTACCCATCTTCTTTAGCCGGATGCGAACTTACTTGAAAGCTGTATATTGATTATAATTTATAATGGGATATCGAGGGACAGATATATGATCGTTATACTAAAAATAGGGTCTAGGGTAATATTTCGTGGCGTTTAGCTTGGTTGTTACACCCCAATATAATGGTAACACCCAATTTCCCGCATTTTGCGGTCGGTCATAGCCCCATTTTCTAAACGAATTCCCTTTATAAAAAAAAGTATTCGATGGATGGAATAGCTCCTTGCAAAACATTTCGATGTAAGTCCATATTTCAGAATAGCTTTTTGGCGGTTTTTGATATTACCTCTTTTTAACGTATATAACGTATTTTAAAAAGCGCGTTCGTTGGTAATTTTTGTCTAGTTTTGTAGTTTGGGAATTTTACTGATTCACACTGAAGGAATATTCAGAATGTTGCTTTGAGGATGAGATTGGCTCAGAATATATCTTCCTTGCCTAGAAAGGGATCTATAAAGGAGGGAGGTGATTAAAATAAAAAATATTTATAAACAAGTTCAGGACATCGGTAAATTTATGTTTTGGTGTAAATGGACTAATGGTAAAAAATAGGTCATTGACCTGGACGGTCTACATTAGAAAATCCATGATTGTAACTCTGGCACATCTTCAAAATTATTTGTTAAAATTGCTTTGGAAGGGCTGGATGGAATACCACCTTGTGGTGACTCGTGGCAAAAAAATATATCGACGTGGTGACTCGTGGCAAAAAAAAAAAAATATATTTTTAGGTCACCCTTATGTCCGATTTTTTGTATTTTAAAAGTCCTATATGCATAACTCAAACAAATTTTCTGTAATATTAGTTTATGTAGGAATGGAAATCCTCATATGAAATTGTTGAATTTGTTCTCCTCATTATGAAGGTTGTGTGTGATACTTCCTACCGTGCGTGCGAAAATAAGTAGTTTAATGTGTATGAAATTCCATATATTATTTTCTGTCCATCACATATGGTTCGGTTAAATGCAATATCAGTTTTTGATTTCTATAGCCAGTTTATTAAGAATATTCCCTATTAATACTTTTTTCCATTAAAATAATAAAAAAATTAAAAAAAAAATTATTTTATTATCAAAGATACAATTGAACGTGCTGCACTTACACTATTTTTACTTATTGTTTTGATGCCAAAATAAAAATTAAACATGCAACGTTTCCCATATACAACAAGAAACAAAAAACGTTCCCCTAATAACGAAATTATTCTGTGTGATCATGTAACTAACTCAATAGACTAGAAGAGTATATTTCTAACAAAATAGACGTCTCATCTTATATTTCAAATACGTTACAAAATTCACACATAAAAAATTAAAAAAAAGTAGACAACATCAAGTATTAGTGAGAAATCTTTACAAAAAATTTTATATTTAAGTAGATTAAAAAAGAACATAACAAAGTAACACACATTAAAAGATCCAAAAAGAAAATCATGAATCACCGCATACTGACATATGAAATATGTTAAAAATTTATTTGCAAAATAAAAACTATTAAAATTTCTGTTTAATATTTTTTATGTTACTAATTTATTTGGAACTTATTTTACTTAGACTCAGAAACACCCCAATTAAATATCCTTACCAATTACCCTTTACCTCCAAAGGGGCAAACTTATTTCTTCCACATAATTTTTTGTTTGTTTTTGTAATTTCATGAAAATTCTCCATAAATAAAATCTCCATAATCTACATGTGTATTTATTATATTTTTTGTCGTGAAACGTTATATATATTTTTTGTATTTATTTATCTCAAGTATTTCTTGGAATATATTTTAAAATTAAATTAGTTGCATATTTAGTAAATGTTTTCTTAAACAAAACATTCCATTAAAAAAAAATCACACACTTTGTTTCGATTCACTCACTTGTTTTATTTTTTTAATGTTTTTTTGATTTCTCCATCTTTGTTCTTTGTCCCATGAAAATAATGTGAAACACTCAAATTATTAGTGATGTCTAGATTGTAAAACAATAACATTTTTTAAATAAAAAAGCAAACATATATTTATAGAAACATTGAAGATCGTTTACATATATACAAATATGTATTAAAAAATATAGAATGCAAATTTATCATTTTGTAATCAAGAACATTGTCATTTTTTTAGCAAACATTACCATTCGCATTAGCATCATTATGTTTCATATGTATATGTTATTGAAAAAAAATAAGAAGAAAAAATTATTGCTACATAAAGAACTAAAAAACTACACCTTTTTTTAAAAAAAGAATAAGCATGTGTCTTATAGCTCCGTAAGTGAAATACAATAAAAATTATAAAAAAAAATTCTAAATTATGTTGTTTTATTTCATTTTATTTAATGAAAGTAGCTGAAGATTGTAGATAATTGAACCTGAATATATCACGGGAGTGGAGAATTGATATACGAATCAACTTAATCAGTATTCGCAGACAACTATCGTCAATACGACTTCTGTCTTTTTTGTTTCGGAGTCGTTCATTCCTCTATAGGAGGATTAACAAATCCACATTCAATCAAGGATGCATGTATAAAGCTCCCGGGGTTTTTTAATCGTCAGCATAAACCAGCGCTATAAGTGAAACGTTTATTTAACTTTTAAACAAAGTCCTTAAGTCATTCACCTCATATAAAAAATTGGTACATTCGTTGCTAATTTTTGTCTAGTCTTGTAGTTTGATAATGTTGCTGATACAGACTGAAGAATGAGATTGGCTCCTTATTATGCCAATAGAGCATTTACATCACGACGTAATTTTAAAGGATGTCCGAGTAAAATGGTCAACTAGGCACCTCAGTATATCTTCGTTTCCTAGAAAGAGATCTATAAAGGAGGAAGGTTATTGACATAACAACAATTATAAAAATTAAAAAAAAAGATATTTATAAATAAATTCAGGACATCGGTAAAATTATGTTTGGGTGTAAATTGGACTAATGGTAAAAAATCGGTCATTGAACAGGACGGACTTCTTTAGAAAATGCATGATTGTAGCTCTGGCAGATCTTCAAAATAACTCATTAAAATTGCTTTGGAAAGTTTATCATTCATATGAAGTACTATCGCACATGTCTTCTTTAAAAATAAATATTATTTTTAAAACGCACAACTCTGACAAGTCCCCAAAAATATTTTTATAAAATCTACGATAAATCTAATAAAATCTGAGAAATATTTTAAAAATCTTAACCAATAAGGAAGGTTCAAAAGTCAAACGGGGCCACTTTGGATACATACAGGAGATGCTAATATATACAATATCCTGTAGATAGAACATACATATAATCTTTAGAGGATCATTGAATGCGGCGAAACTAAATGTGTGATCTATATAGATATTTGAACCAACTAAAAACCCATACACGTACCATTCCGAAATCTATGAAAAATTTTATGTCATTCGGATTCTTTTGTGTACCATTTATATGATATCGAGCAAAAAATGTATGTGGAGCTATATGTAAATCTAATTGAGGACCTAATTGAGAAATATATATTTAAAACTGTACCGATATCATCAAAACTTCACGTACATCAAACTGGACCCTGTGCAAAATTTTGTCTGAATCGAAAAAATTTTACATAAAATCGGACTATACTCTATATGGAAACTATATATATCTATATATCTATATCTAAATCTGAACCGATTTCAACAAAACATGTACATCAAGCTGGGCCTAATTCAGTACGCTGTGCAAAATCTTGTCTCAATCGAACAAATATTGCGAGTTTGGTGCACAATTTACCTATAATCGGACGAAAATATATATGTGGGAGCCATATCTAAATCTGAACAGATTTCAACGAAACATTCTTGAGATTAATTCATATTAATTTTAGTACGTTGTGGAAAATTGCGTGCCAATCGGACCAAATTTGGGTCTTTAATGCACAATTTACATAAAATCGAAAGAAAAGACATATAGGAGCTACATTTAAATCTGAACCGATTTTCATGAAACTTAACACAAATCATTATTGACTTAATTCAGCACGCTATGCCAAATTTTGTGCAAATCGAAAGATATACAGGGACTTTGGTGAACCATTTATATTAAATCGGACGAAAATATATGGGAGCTATATCTAAATCTGAACCGATTTTCACGAAACTTAACACACATCATTCCAGACCTAATTCAATACGCTGTCCGAAATGTTGTGCAAATCGAAATATATATATACGGGGATTGATACACCATTTACATTAAATCGGACGAAAATACATATGGGAGCTGTATCTAAATCTGAACCGATTTTCACGAAACTAAACACACATCAGTCTAGACTCAATTCAGTACGCTATGCCAAATTTCATGCAAATCTAAGCATATATAGGGACTTTGGTACACTATTTACCTAAAATCGGAGGAAAATATATATGGGAGCTATATCTGAATCGATTTTTCCCAATTTCAATAGGGTTCGTCCTTGGGCCAAATAAATGAGCTGTGCCAAATTTCATCCAATTCGAATCAAAAATGCTGTATTTTGTTTACAATTTAACATAGACAGACGGACGGACATGCTTAAATCGACTTAAAAAGTGATTCTATGCATATTCTCAAAAGTAACCATGAGTCTATCTAGTTTGCTTTTGTCTGTTACAAACATATGCACAAAGACATAATACCCTGTACCACAGTGTGGTGAAGGGTATACAAATTAATTACATTTGAGTTACGTTTAAAGTGCCTAATTTTCAGCGAGAAGGTATTTTAACTTCTAATTACAGCTTGGAAAATCCGACTTTAGACTACTTAAAATCGTTTACTACGTGCTTAGTTGCCTTGTGACAGAACATTTGTTCCATAGGCCGAGCTTAAAAAATGTTTCCATGCGCGTCGGTCTAGTGCGCAGCTCTTTTCCACTTGATCTTTCCATCGAATTTGTGGCCTTTCCCTTCTGCGTGAACCATCACTTGACTCGCCTTTTGAGCTGGGGCATCTTTATCCATTCTCACAAGATGGCCTAGCCAGCGTAGTCACTGCAGCTCGATTCGTCTGACTATGTCGAGGTCCGCGTATAGATTGTAAAGCTCGTGGTTCATTCGACGCCGATATTCACCGTCGACGCAGATCCTTCGTAGAATTTTTCTCTCAAACACTTTAAGAGGTGCCTCATCTGCTTGCGCAAGTATCCATGCTGGTCTGGCGGGAAGTGTCCTTGCTTTTGAGTTGCTTACTCAGACCATAGTAGCATCTGTTGGCCAACATTATCTTTCTCCGAATTTCAAAACGGATGTCATTAGTTTTATTTATGGCGGTACCAAAGTATATAATATCTTTGACTACCTCGACACTGTAGTTCTCAAGTTCCACAGTTGGTCCGAGTCTACCGGACGTCTTGCCCGTTGATACCATTAGCTTTGTCTTCTCGCCATTTATTGCCAGAGCCACTTTGGCAGATTCCTTCTCAATTTGTTCAAGGTTGGCTGTTACCGATCGCAGTGTTCGACCCATTATATCGATGTCGTCGGCGTAGGCGAGTAACGTGTGTTGTTTGGTGTACAAAGTCCCATTTCTGTTCACATTTGCGTCTCGTATGACCTTTTCTAGCAGGATGTTAAAAAGAACACACGACAAACTGTCACCTTGTCTGAATCATCCTTCGGTATTGAAGGGCTCTGATAGGTCCTTTCCGACATTAACTGCTGACCATGTCCCACTTAAAGTTATCCTGCATAGCCGTATTAATTTTTCAGGAATGCCAAACGCAGACATGACTGTAAGTACCTCTGAACGGATAGGGCTGTCGAATGCGACTTTATAGTCGACGAATAGGTGGAATGTGTCGATGTGTTTTTCGTGGGGGTTTTCCAGTATTTGGCGCAGAGTGAAAATCTGGTCAATGGTGCATTTGCCAGGTCTGAAGGCGCATTGGTATGGTCCAATAATGTCATTGGCCATTGACTTTAGCCACTTCACACAGCACGCTGGATAGCACTTTATATGCGATGGGAAGAAGACTAATTCCTCTATAGTTGGCACATATCATCTTGTCTCCTTTTTTTGTGCACGGGACACAGGATGCTGAGGTTCCAATCATTGGGAATGCATTCTTCTAGCCAAATTGTACTAATCATCTGGTGCATGCTCCTTACCAACATCTGGCCACCAGTCTTGAATAGTTCGGCTGATAACCACCCATTAGCTCCTGCTGCTTTATTACTCTTCAGCCGATTTATTTCTATTCTGACCGAACTTTATACAAATTATAAGTGTTTATGGCCTTGTTTATTTTATTATTTTTATACCCTACACAACTATGTTGTCAGGGTATTATAGCTTTGTGCAGCCCCAAAAGTTTGTAACGCCGCGAAATATTGGTCCTAGACCCACCTTTAAGTATACCGATCGTCATATCTCGACTAGCTGAGTCGATCTAGACATGTGTGTCCGTCCGTCTGTCCATTATAATTTGTAAACACGATACAGGCCACAGTTATGGACCAATCTTCACGAAATTTTGCATGTATGATGGGTTCTGGCCAATGAAGACCCCTATTGTTTTTGTGAAAGATCGTTTAATATTTAGGGGATGAAATGGACCAAATACTAATTTTTTTCGGTTTTCCTGGTCGCTCCAGAGGCCGCAATAATGGCCCTAACTTCGTGAAATTTTGCATGGAGAAGGGGATCGGGCCAAAGAATAAGCATGCCTGTTTTGATAAAGATCGGTCAATATTTAGCGGGCCAAATGGACCCTGACTTTTGTGTGAAAATGGCAAAATTTGTATTCTATGGCGTACATATTTGCCCCTGAAGGACATAGACCCGAGAAGTTGATTGTATATCCAAGAGGAGTGGTTGACCTTAAAATTTAGACCAATTATATTGTCGTATGTACTCGGATTTGGGAGTTACAACTAAATATTTACAGGTATCTCCGCATTCGTATATTAGTTAGTAACCCATTATCAGTCTAGAGAGCGGAACTATAGCGCTGATCGCTTTGAAATGTTTCATGAGGTTCCGGGTATGGTCAAGAACAACGCCTACAATTTTCGGTGATGATCAGATAATAATTTTGGGATGAAGTGGACCGAAAACTTAATTTTTTGTGTTATTTTCTAGTCGATCCATGGACCACAAATGAAAGCCGAACATCACAACACAACCCACAGTGAAGGGAATCTGGACAATAGCTGTACTGAATACACGTAATATTCGGAAAATATGTCAGTGTGAGGAAGATGTGCTTTTTACCTCTAATCGGGCAAGAGGGTGCAAATATCACGAAATATTGCCCAGGCTCGGAATAAACATCCGCAGAAAATTTGAGTTCCGTGGTAGTTGTGTAGGGTATCGTATGGTCGGCCCCGTCCGACTATACTGCTCCGCTCACTGGTTTTACCTACCTTTTGAAAAATTACATAGTTCCATATGGGGTTCCGGAAATTACCAAAATGCCTAACTTTCTGCCAAGAGGTATTTTATCTTTGGAGGATACAAAAAGATCATCAGGCTACTCGCTGTGTAGATTATCGCAAAGTGGTGACAATTTATTTATCTATACCGCGATAATTTTTACCTTCACCATTAATTTTCCGCTATCTGATATTAATACATTGTTTTTCCAAAATAAACACAAATATTTCTGTTCACACACGCCTTCAAAATATATTATTTTTCAATTATTGCTGCCCTGATTAAAATCTCGACAATCAAATAAGACACCATCCCTCAAAGTTAATGTCACACCATTCAAACACACTACCAACCAGATTGCCTGTCTGTTTACAGTCCGCACCTGTATTCCTCATAGGCCAGCAGCACGGCATAGCAGCGGTTGGATTCGTAAATAGTACTGCAGCCACCAAAAAAATAGTGTCATCATTGTCATTGCTGGCTGATGCTATTGTTGGTGACATTTTGGTTACTTAGTTTGCAGTTAGTTGTTAATGCGCTTTCTTTACAACAAAAACAAACAACAATCGGTGTTTAAGTTATTGTGTATCGAATCGTGGTGACAAAAGTTTAATAAACTCTACAAAAATGCCAGCACCAGCATCATCGTCGTCGTCATCTTCAGCTTCAATTTTCTATGAGGCTGCCAAAGAGACATTGGTTGAATATTTCCAAAAAACAAGCCTCAACGGTTTTGGCCTTTTGTATTATATACGACGGCGAAAGTATCAAAGGTTGGTTGGTCGGTTGGTGGGTATGTTTATGGATTTGATGGTGGACATCAATGCAACCTGGTTGCTTTTCTTCGGTTGGTTGTTTGACACGCAAGAATTCTGTGAATTATGTTGTGCAATAATAAATTGTCATCAATCACAGATTTTTGGTCTGTTGTGTGTGTATTGGTGTTGTGTTCAATTATGTTATGTGAAATGAAGCAATTATGGGATTAAAGTTCAATAACGTTAAATTAAAAACAGCTTGAAATGTGGAGATGTACAAATGATGTGGTGAATGGGAAAATATTAAAGCCTAACATTTTCTAAAGAGGGAATTTCATAAAACATCACATGAAAAGTAAAATGATTTTCCCACATATACAAATTCACAGATATAATTTATAGCTCCTTAAAAAAAATTCACGCCTTGTGTTGGCCCTTGAAAAAATATTCTTTAAAAAATCCACGCCTTGTGTTGGCCCTTGAAAAAATATTCTTTAAAAAATCCACGCCTTGTGTTGGCCCTTGAAAAAATATTCTTTAATAAATCCACGCCTTGTGTTGGCCCTTGAAAAAATATTCTTTAATAAATCCACGCCTTGTGTTGGCCCTTGAAAAAATATTCTTTAATAAATCCACGCCTTGTGTTGGCCCTTGAAAAAATATTCTTTAAAAAATCCACGCCTTGTGTTGGCCCTTGAAAAAATATTCTTTAATAAATCCACGCCTTGTGTTGGCCCTTGAAAAAATATTCTTTAAAAAATCCACGCCTTGTGTTGGCCCTTGAAAAAATATTCTTTAAAAAATCCACGCCTTGTGTTGGCCCTTGAAAAAATATTCTTTAAAAAAACCACACCTTGTGGTTCGATGAAAAAAATATTCTTTAAAAAAACCACGCCTTGTGGTTCGATAAAAAAAATATTTTTTAAAAAACCACGCCTTGTGGTTCGATAAAAAAATATTTTTTTAAATAATCCACGCCTTGTGGTTCGATGAAAAAAATATTCTTTAAAAAAACCACGCCTTGTGGTTCGATGAAAAAAATATTCTTTAAAAAAACCACGCCTTGTGGTTCGATGAAAAAAATATTCTTTAAAAAAACCACGCCTTGTGGTTCGATGAAAAAAATATTCTTTAAAAAAACCACACCTTGTGGTTCGATGAAAAAAATATTCTTTAAAAAAACCACGCCTTGTGGTTCGATGAAAAAAATATTCTTTAAAAAAACCACACCTTGTGGTTCGATGAAAAAAATATTCTTTAAAAAAACCACGCCTTGTGGTTCGATGAAAAAAATATTCTTTAAAAAAACCACGCCTTGTGGTTCGATGAAAAAAATATTCTTTAAAAAAACCACGCCTTGTGGTTCGATGAAAAAAATATTCTTTAAAAAATCCACGCCTTGTGGTTTCTTGAAAAAAATATTCTTTAAAAAATCCACGCCTTGTGGTGGTTTGAAAAAATATTCTTTAAAAAAATCCACGCCTTGTGGATACCCTTCACCACTTTGGGTATATTCGACAGATGCATTCTAAAGACGTCGCATTTTTACATAAAATCGGACGAAAATATTTATAAAAGCTATATCGAAATCTAAGCCGATTTAATCGAAATTTGGCACAGAATATCGGCCACATTCTGATTACTTGGTGCATCATTTTCTTAAATCGGGAGAAAATAATGGTAGCTATATCCGATTTCAATAAAACTTTCCACATGCTAGGTTATATAAACTTCAGAACGTTGTGAAAATTTTGTGTCAATCGACCTACCTATATTTGGGTCTTTGGTGCACCTTTTACTTAAAAATGGAAGAAACTATATATATCTACTATATCTAAATCGGAACCGATTTCAACAAAACTTGCCACACGTTATCTTATAATAACTTCAATAAGTTGTGCAAAATTTTGTGCCAATCAGACCCATCTAACTTATACTAAGTTCAGTACGTAAGATATGTGGACTTTGGTACACCATTTACCTCAAATCGGACGAAAATATATATGGGAGCTATATCTAAATCTGAACCGATTTTCAGGAAACTTAACACGCATCATTCCTTACTTTATTCAGTACGCTATACCAAATTTCGTGCAAATCGAAAGATATGTAGGGACTTTTGTACACCATTTACCTCAAATCGGACGAAATTATATATGGGAGGTATATCTACATCGGAACGGATTTTCAGGAAACTTAACACACATCATTCCTGACTTTATTCAGTACGCTATACAAAATTTCGTGCAAATCGAAAGATATATAGGGATTGTGGCTTGAAAAAAATTCATTAAAAAATCCACAATTATTTTATTTCATTTTAGGCTCTTCTGGTTCATGTTCATTGTACTGGGTGTGGCCTTCGCCATCTATGTCTGCATCTCCACAATGTCTTCTTTCCTGGCTGAGCCCACTATAACCACACTGGATCCGCAAGAACATACCATATGGAATGTACCCTTTCCCTCGATTGCCGTTTGTAGTCACAATAAGTTGAGTCGAACTGCCATGCAAGCATTGGCCAGAAATTTGTAAGTAGTTCGACCTACAGTGTGTCACAAAAAACTTTGCACTCACCGAGAATATTTAATGCACCGCCAATTTGTTGTAGGTCCCGCGATTCATTCGATTTGAATTTCTATGATTATTGGTTGGAGAAATTGAAGCTGTTTGCAGGTTTCTTCAATACAGACTCAATAGATTTTGATGAAGCACAAAATTTACAAGATATTTTGGAACGTCAGGGCGGTAAACCCTTTAATACGGCAAAGTTTTTGAGAGGTTTGGCTCCGCAGTGCAAAGATTTGTTGTTGGCATGTTATTGGGCTGGTGAGGCCATTAATTGTGAGGAGGAGCTAAAATTGGTGGGCTTTACAAGGGGTTATTGCTGTGTGTTTAATTATCAATATGAGAGGTATCTGAGATATGCATAAGATGTAATCCAAAGCCCCTTTAAAATTTGATTTTAATTCCAGAACCGAACAGAATTATTATTATGCCCGACGTGCTGGTAGTGATATGGGCCTGGTGCTGCTCCTCAACTCCACGACAAAAGACTATTTTTATGCCGAGGATAGTTTGACGGGATTTACAATACAAATATTTGGTAAACAACAAAATGCCGATAGCTCCACAGGACACATGGGCCTTGTCCAGGTGGATGCTGGTGATGATATAGATATCCGATTGAAATTAGTATCACAAATTACAACAAATGCAGTGAGACATCATCCTGTGGCGAAACGGGGCTGCTACTTCCCCAATGAGGATAAAATGGGTGGCTATGGACAGGCTGGTTGTTTGATGAAATGTAAAATTCGTAGCATAGAATCATTGTGTAATTGTATGCCCTTCTTTGCCTTTGGGGATAAGGTGGAGATGGACAATGATAGAGAACCGCTGGTACAGTGTTCATTGGCCCACACCGAATGTTTGAAAAGATATCGAAGTGAGTTTTTTAGATTTAAACAAAGGCGTTTTAATATATGGATGCCCATTTCAGTTACCTGGCAGACCTACAAACCCCCCTTGGAGTATATGAATCTACACATGCAAGCCGAACTTTTGGATGCATTAAGCTGTCCCGAATGCCTGCCTTTGTGCACCTTTCATCGTTATAATTTTTACAAGGCCAAGAGTAGCCTCAAGGATAATCCTCACTCTCCGGATAATTTTAAATATTTGTAAGTTAATTAATGACAAGAAAGGGAAGCGAGAAATGATATCCACAACTATTTTCTTATTTCGGATTTCAGGAAATCTTTACCAAAAGACGCGCAGGATATTAGTTTGATAAAAATATACTATCCCACGGAATATGGTACGCAATATCAAAAGAATGTTTTGTATAATTGGTATCAGATGTTGTGTAAGTTTTTGAAGCTTTTACAGAGAATTTATAAAATCTGAAGATTTATTTCTATTTTAGCAAACATAGGTGGAGTCATAGGGATCTGTATGGGCTGCTCATTGATCAGCGGTATTGAAATTATTTATTTTGTCTTTATACGTCTGGTGGAAAATTTTTTGAAACGTCGTCAAAATGGAAATTGAATATAACAATAAACTTTCAATTCATGACGTCGTTTTTTTATTAGGAGGTCTGAGGGGAGGATTTTTTTAAGAATATTTTTCTAATGGATTCATAAGATTTTTTATTAACCACATTTTTTTTCAAGCAACCACAAGGATTTTTAAAGAATATTTTTTTTAAGCAACCACATATTCTTTTCTTGGAACCACAAAGCGTGGATTTTTTAAAGAATATTTTTTCAACCTACCATAAGGCGTGGATTTTTGAAAGAATATTTCTTTCAATCAACCACAAAACATGGATTTTTTAAAGAATATTTTTTTTCATGGAATCACAAGGCGTGGATTTTTAAAATAATATATTTTTTCAATTTTTTTTTCAAATTTAAGAATTTTTTGTAGACGTTGATTTTTAAAATTTATTTGGAGTCCTTGATTTTTGTGTTTTTTTTGAGTCGTTGATTTTTAAGAATTTTTTGTAGAATTTGATTTTTAAGAATTTTTTTGGAGGCTTTGATTTTTAATTGAATTTTTAAAATTTTTTTTAGAGTCGTTTTGTATATTTTCTTTTGTAATATTTTGTAGAGATGTTGATTTTTTGTGGGATGGATCTTGAAGAAATTAGGTAATTTGAGATTTGGATTCTTTAAATGAATATATTGTAGGTGTAGACTTCTAAGAATTTTGGCAGACGTGAATTTAAAGAATTTTGGATTTTTATTTTTCAGATTTTTGGTCAAATTTTTGAAGTGAATTTTTTGATTTTTAATGCTTTGGAGACTTTGGTTTTTAGAAGTTTTTTGGAGGCTTCGATTTTTAAAATTTTTCTACACTTTGATATTTAAATTTAAAATAAAAAGAATTTTTTGTAGACTTTGGTTTTTAATTTTTTTTGGAGACCTTGATTTTTATACATTTTTTGGAGGCTTTGATTTTAAAGACTTTTTTATAGACTTTGATTTTTAAGATTTTTTTCGGAGAGTTGAATTTTTAAAGAATTTTTCTTGCAGGCGTGTTAGATATAGCTCCCATATATATTTTCGTCCGATTTAATGTAAATGGTGCACCAATGTCCCTATATATCTTTCGATTAGGACGAAATTTGGCATAGCGTTCTGAATTAAGTCTAGAAAAATCGGTTCAGATTTAGATATAGCTCCAATATATATTTTCGACCGATTTAATGTAAATGGTTCACCAAAGTCCATATATATCTTTCGATTTCCACGAAATTTGGCATAGCGTACTAAATTAAGTCTAGAAATGTGTGTGTTAAATTTCGTGAAAATCGGTTCAGATTTAGATATAGCTCCCATATATATTTTCGTCCGATTTTATGTAAATGGTTCACCAATGTCCCTATATATCATTCGGTTTGCACGAAATTTGGCATAACGTACTGAATTAAGTCTAGAAAAATCGGTTCAGATTTATATATAGCCCAATTTTATTTTAATTTGACATAACATACCGAATTGAGTCTAGAATGATGTGTGTAAAGTTTCCTGAAAATTGTCCGATTTTAACCCGAACAGAGCTCTAATTATTTTTTTTCGAATTGTGGGACGAAACTTTTAGCCTGTTTAGATTGTGGGCCACTGAATTCAAAAAATTTATTGGTATCCTTTTTTCTTATCAGGATAATCGACAGGATCAATTTTTGGACTGTGGCCGCATGTTCACACTGGCACTGCTCGGGTACAGGTTTTTTAGATGATTTATTGATCGTATTATGAGTGTGACGATGTGATGGTCACGCTAGCACAGTTCGGTTAAGACCATAAGGACAAAACGTGCATAAATTAGTCTAACTTAACTTGTGACAAGATTCGTTGAAAGCCGTTCACATTTGGCTATAGAATAGAATGACGTAATTGCGTGTAGAAGTACAGATGTAGCCCATATATATTTCCGACCGATTTCGTGTTAATTGGGCTCGATTTACATAATTGTGTCCCATTGTAACAAACGAATGACATGTTTATGGATTGATCTAAGTCGATTCACATTTATATGAAAGTCACATATTTTAGTTCATCCAATTTCATGTTAATGGCCCTTCTGTTAGGATGCATCTTTTTAATATACCCGTAGTGGTGAAAGGTATCATATAGTCGGTCCCGTCCCACTTTACTACTTTCCTTACTGGTTTTTATTTGTTTTTTAATATGTGTATTTTTAAATATTTAATATTTTCGTCTATATTTTTGTTAGAACTCATTTTTTAAGATTTTGTTTAGAAATTTATTTTTTTTTTTGATTTTTTCGAAATTCTCAATCTAAAATTCAATTAATTACTTGAAATCCCAATTTTAAGGCCTTGTCCATAATGATTATTTTTATCTTGGCCATTATTAAAGACAACAACCATAAAATTTATCTAAAATTTACAATGTCTTTGATAGAAACCACATTGAGAGTTTATGTTAAGAGAGTGAGCGCATGTCTTGTCTTGACTTAACTTTAAGCTTAAGAGAAGAAAAGTCGAGGCTTTGTTTGTTTGACGTTTTCTTTACGGACGGAGAGCAACAACGCACACAAGACAAACTGGATTTTTTGGTTGTTATGGTACTACCAAACATTTCTTGGGCCACGATGATATTCAGTTTTAAACAGACTTGGCTAAGAGGCGGTTGTGCTTAACGGCATTTGTGTGATTCGCTGACGAAGAACAATTTCAGCAAAAATATCGAAACAAATGTTGCGGTTTGGTCACTAAAGAAAAAAACAAAAAAGTATTTGTTGTTATTTGTTGTCTTATATGGCTATATCTTGTTGACGCGATCGTGATTGTTTTTGTTAAAAAATATTGCCTTTCTAAACATCAAGTGAGAGAGAGGGAGTTTAGTGGTGATTTTTACGCGAGAGTTGTTGTGTTTTGCAGCGGTACCAGTAGTAGTAGTAGTGAATGTCACTCACTCACTCACTGCAATCAGTCCTCCATCAAGAAGTTGTTGGGGATTTCTTTTTGTTTTGATTTGCAAAACATTGTTGTTGTTGTTTTGTTGTTCGGTGTATGACGTATGTGCATTGAAATAAAAATTATTTGCTGAATGCAATGCTGTTGACATTTTGCTCGCTTCACATTTAACATTGTTGAGGATTTGAATTGGAGGATTGAGGCAGTCATAGTCGTCGTCACCATCATCAGCACCATTGTTGTAATGGTTGTACTTATAGGGTACCACCAGCTAGTAATGTGAGAAGTTATTTGTGGTGTGGTGGTCGCACGTTGTGTTGCAGTTCGAAGAACGGCTCAATAATAACAAAAACAACAACAATTTAATATAACGAAAATAACACCGACTTTGCAGCTAACAACAAAACAAACCAAGAAACGACCAAACTTAGTTGGAATTGCAGCAGAACATGTTACAGCAGAAGTGCAGCAGCAACAGCAGCTAGCAAAATAAACCACGAAGAACCACTTTGGACGACTGACTAACCACGGCCAGGCAGTCAGACAGACACGGCACGACAATAAACTGCAGCTAAACTAACTAAAAATAAAAATAAAGAAAAACCAAACCCAGTGCAGTTTGTGCGCATGCGTGCCAGCCATTCAGCCCCACATTGCCTGGTATTTTACTTTTTAAAAAGTGCATTTATTAGTACAAGTGTGTGTGTGTGTGTGTCTATGTATGTTTGTGTGTACGTTTGTTTAAGCTTGATTATTTTTTGTGATGGCAGGAAAGTTGCTGCTGAGTGTCCAAGACAAGCGAAAATAAGAGACGTTTTTCTTTCGAAAAAAAGAAGCCAACAACAAAAATCTTCAGTTGCGCCACCACTGAAGTAGAAAGTTGCTGTCTTTGAAACGTCTTTTCACGGCGACCCTGTTGGATGCATCGTCGCAAGTCAAGGCGGAAATTCTGGCGCGTTTAACAAAAAAGTAAACCGCATAAAAACGCATAACAAAAATTGAGAAAAATAATAAAAACAACCACCAAAATATGAAAAATGCAAACAAATCATAAAATTTACTGAGCCAATTAATTGTGTTAAAACGAAAAAAAAAATAATAATTAAAAAATTAGTACAAATTAACAAGCCAAGAAATTTTATGCATTGCAAAACAAGAAGAGTGTCACTGAAAATCAAGAATAAAACAAAAATAAATACAAAATAAAAAGAAAGAAAATAAATCCAAAAAAGTGAATTGAAAGCATTTTTTCTCAAGATCACCCAGTAACCCTAAAAGTGTTTTCAAAGAAAAAATTAATTGTTGTGGATTTTTCATTTTAATGCTGACCAACTAACAACTCCAACAACAATGTCGGATATTTATTATTGCAGCAAGGTAAGTTTGCAGCTCCTTTTTAGAGACATATTTTTTGTAATAATATTTTTGGATGTTTAAATTTTTAATGGTTTTTTGAGGGTTGAATTTTTAGGAAATTTGCCTTATTTTTTAAATTTTTTGGAATATTTCACTTTTTTGAGAAGATTTTTAGATTTAAGACGTCGATTTTTTAAGATTTTTAAGCAGACGTGATTTTTTAAATTTTTTGGAGTTTTGGATTTTTTTTATGTGTTTTGAGGTTTAAATTTTTAAGATTTGGATTTTTTAAGGCGTTGATTTTTTATGTGTTTTGAGGTTTACATTTTTAAGATTGGTTCAGATCAACGTGTTTTTTAATAATTATATTTTTAGATTTTTTTCTTTCTTTTGGGGATTAAATTTTTAAGAGTTTTAAAATTCTTTGTGTTTGGAATTTTTTGAAAGTTAGTATTATTTATGATTAAGAAGTTTTGAAGACCTCGATTTTTTTGAGGTTTTGATTTTTAGTAACTTTTTGATGACTTGTTTTATAAAAAATGAAAATTTGATTTTTTTAATTTTTTTAGAAATTATTTTTTATTTTTAAGAATTTTTTTGAGGTTTGTTTTTTGGAAAATTTTGGAGTTGTTTTCTAAAAATTTGTATAGGTTTGGGTTTTTTGAAAATTATAACTTTTAAGATATTTTTTGAAGAAGTCTATTTTTCATAAAGTCGTGAATTTTTACGATTTTTTAGCAGAAGAGGATTTTATTTTTTTAAGTTTGGAGTCATGGGAATTATTTAAAATTTAGTATTTTTTTTAATTTTTTTGTAATTAATTTTGTTTTTAAATTTAAGATTTTTTCGAATACGTCTATTTTTTGTATGTTAAACATTAAATTTTTAAGATTTTTTTGGATTTATTTTTTTATTATTTTGGATATTTTAAGAATTATTTTCGATTTGGTTTTATTTTTGGAATTTTTTATATTTGATTTTTATGGGAAGTTAGGATTTTAAGGAAGTATTTGATGGCTTGTATTAAAAAAAGAGCTTTGAGTTTTTTTTTAATTTTTTAGAAATCTTTTAGGTTTCCATTTTTAGACATTTTTGATAGGCGTGGATTTTTAAGATTTTTTTTATTTTGGGTATTTTTAAGGTTTGTTTTTTTAGTTTCGATTTTTAAGTTTATTTTAAGATGGCGCTTTTAAGAGGTTTTGGTTTTTAGAAATTATTTAAGGTGTGTAAGTGTAAATTTCTTTAACCTTTAAATTTTAGTCTTTAAAAGTTTTGTATTATTTGGAGGTTATTATTTTTTAATACGTCATTATTTTAAGAATTTTTCATTCTGTTTTTTATTTTTAAGATTTTGGTTCAAATTTATAGAAATTGTATCAGCTTGTATTTTCTAAATTCTTTGTTTAATTTTTAATGTATGATTTTTTTAAGTATTTTATTGGTTTGGGTTTTTAGAAATTATTCCCATTTTTGGGAATTTTTGAGGATTTTACTCTTAAGTCAATAGTCATGTATTTTACATTTTTTGGAGGTTTTGTTTTTATTTATTTTTGACGACTTTAATGTTTAAAATCTTTTTGAAAATTAGAATTTTTAAATTCTTTTAGAAACATCGGTTTTTATTGCAGCATTTGTTATTGCAGCGTGCCTTTTTTGTTTTCAAAATGATTGTTTTTGTTATTCTTGATGTTGAAATTTATGCTCAAATATGGTGCTACTAGTTGGCTTAAAGGCCTTTTCATTCACGCTAACCATCATTTGTTATGACTCGCAAAAAAAATGAGGGGAGGTTGACCAAAATGTAAATTGCAAATAATTGTTTATTTATGCGGTTGTGACAAGACAGTCTCTTAAATCTGCTTAGCCTTTTTTCTTTGTTACTGCAATGGTGGCCAACAAAAAAAACCTTAGTCATTTTAATTTTTTTTTAATATTTTTTGCAAATTGTATCAAACAGTGTTGATTTCATGTTTATACAAGGAGTGCTATTTATATTTTGGATTATTGGGAATACCAGCGCTTAGTAGTTAATTAAATAAAAAATGATACAGGAATAAATAAATTCCTCGTTACTTTGGATGACCTAGCGGCCACTCACTTGGCGTCACTGTCATTTTAAAGGAACACAAATAATGTCTCAACATCACTGATAGAAAGCTATGAATTTCTATAAGGCTTTTATTATATTGTACAGATTTATTTTGCGCCAAAATAATTGACAGCACAAACTCAAACGCACAATTTCACACTATTCCAATTGGAAAAACATTTGACACTTGGTTTGCTTTGCAAGCCGTTCTTTAACTCTCAATTGCCAATAATAACAAAAACAACACTACCAAACGGATTCTCTCACATGAACACACACTCATAAACAAAGGAATGATATTTATGTTTCTCCATGATAATGCAACGAAGAAACATTATTTGTTAGCGATTCTCTGCCGAACATGTATTTATTTTACAATAGATTTATTAAACACATTATAAATAATGTAATTTCACAACTTTTCTTTGATTTAAATTAATAATTTCATAAATTTTTCACATTTTCAATTAACGAGCACAAATCACAACTGATCGACATTTTAAATGTTTGACAACTGAAGGAAGAAGTGAATGGGAGAAAAAGTGTTGCATACACACAGCTGATTTAAAATCTCTAAAATGGTTGAATGAGAACTATTGGGCAGTAGAGTAGCAATACAATATTATAATAAGAAAACAAATATGAAACTTGTTTCTACAAAAGTCAAGACTGCTGCTAGATGTGAAATTATTGCATTAAAAATGTTTGTATAGTTGTTTCTTTGTATTTCAGTAAAGAATTAAGATTTGAATTAAGATTTTCAGTAAAGAATTAAGATGAAAATGCAAAAGTTGTAAATTCTTGCAATTTTTAGAAGCACCTTTTCAATATAAGGCTGATCTTTGGCGCAATGTGTTTAGATTTCACAATTTTTAAGCTTTTTTAATTTTATTATTTTATTATTGTATTTGGCCACATTTCATTCCTTTTTCTTTATAGTCTTTCAATAATTTAATTTTTTTCTCCGCACTTAATATAACACTTCTACCCATGGTATAATTATTACAAGGTAGGGCACAGCTACCAACTGTACTAAATCACATGTTGGATATAATAAACATTATATACGAAAAAATGTACTTCATCGAAATAGCGGTTTTAGACCCCAAATTTTATTGGACCAAATTAGTTTCGGACAATTTGAAGCAGGGAGGAAAAAATAGGTACAATCGTACTTTTTTCTGTATTTTTTAATCAAAAAATACCGTAGTACCCCCACTCCCATTTCAGTACCACTCCAATCATTCATTAGGCCATAATAATGGTTTATTAATGACCGGCAAAAGCTTTGCAAATAACGTTATTGATGTGACTGCAATATCCCTTTTGACAAAATGATCTGGGTTACAACTGATAACTTTTTAGTTATGATAGAAAAATAAAAAAGTTTATTAACATTACAAGCTTTACAATGAAATCTGAGTTCTAATGTAGTTGTAGGCGGATGTGTCTGTCACATATTCAATTTGGTATTCGTTCTGATGACTTCAATAACCCTAAGAGCTCCTAGGAACTAAGATTCATTATATTCTGGGGTATGTTGGTTTTCGATATTATTGAAAATGAATAAAAACTTTATTCTCCATGTCTAATTTTGATTTATAAATATCGGTCAATTTGGCTGGTATACGCCATAGACTAAACATATGACTTATTGTTCCACTCTTTCCTTTACCTCTCACACAAAGGACCAAATTTTGAAAAGTTTTAAATATCGTTTGAAGCGAGCGGTATATTCATTTTCATTCAAACGTGATACATTGTAATACTTTAAGGTCCACTCCTTCTGGTGAAACCTCCAAAAGTGTCAAAATTTTGGAAATTTCATGTGAAGCAAATGGAGTATATGGAGTATAATTTATACCGAATGTTTATTTCTGCGTGGTCTTAACTTAGTAGACCTTAATATGAATACTAAATATATATTTAGTGAAATTACAGTAGATATCGGATATAAGAAAATCAATAAAAGTCAGAGATTTCTTTCTTATATGCGTTTTTTTATACGAAATTATCAGATATAAGAAAGTTGTTTCTTATAAGACTGCATACGCATATAAGAAATCTATTTCTTATACGAATATATTTTCTTAAAGTAAAATGTTTAAATGAAAAGCATGTTTTAAAGAAGAATATTTTATTAAATAAAATAATTCAGTATATAAAAATACAAAGTAACGAAATTAAACTATAGTTTGGCAAGAAAAAATTTAGTATCTTAAAAACTAAAAATTTAAATAAACCAAAATAACATAATTAAAATCAGTTCATAGTTTGACTAACAATATTTAAATATATTCAGTGTGGCCAACAATCTAAAATATTTTCTTATATGAAACATTTTGAAATACCTTTGTCAACTTTGGTGTTTGACAAACATTTCTTATATCAGTGTTTTTCTTATTCGCGTTTTTTTCTTAAAAAGGCTCGGTGTTTTTGATAATCTTTCTTATATCCGATTTTTTCTTATATGAGATGTGCTTATATCCGATATCTACTGTATTAGATATATAGATACAACGTTCCTGGTATCTAATTGATATCAGGGTTAATGTATACTACATACGGTATCCCATAGGCTGTTGGCAACACTGACTGAAACTTTTTATTGTTTTTTTTCGGACATAAGTCAGAGCGTGATATAAACTATAAACAAATATTACGTTGTTAAAATTATTTCTTATGGAAATTCAGTACTACAATTAAATTATGATTGTTTGTTAAATAAGTACAGTGTAAATGCGCCCTTACATTCATTACTTCAGTTGATTTGCATTCCCTTTTTGACTGCAGTCAATTTTATTCGTAGCATTGACAACACTGTTTCCTTTAGTTGTCAAAAAAATCTAACAACGGCCGGTCGCGAATTAGTTCTTATTCTTGTCAATTGAATTCTTAATTTTAAAAGTAAAAGTAAATTTTAAAAATTAATTTGTTTATAATTAAAACAAAAAAGTAAATTATTGTAAATTAAAAGCACAAAACAAATTAAAAGTGGTTTTCCTTTGAAATTCATTTAACAAATGTATTAAATGCAATGAAATTACAATGTGTTGTTGTCTTTCGGCTTTGAGTGTATTCGTGAGAGTGTTTGTGTATTGTGTTGCCGGTAGAGCAGGTTATTGTGCTCCTCGTGCATTTTAAGAGTGATCTTTCATGTTCAATTGTTATTGTTTTGCAATGGTTAAAATAATATAGAGCATTTATTGGATATTGTCATATTAATTGTGTAATAAAATAAATTATATATTTCATACAAACCAAGACAAGTGCTGAAGAATTTATTGGCGAAGTTCAACCAATATGATTTTCTCTATATTGTTTACATTCTTATTGGACAATGTCAACGGTGTTACCTAAAGCATCGACAATGTCATAATAATATTAACTAATATCATGATATGAAAAACATTTGCTGATTATTAATTGAAATATTTGCTTGAAAATACCTTTAAATATGTAAGTAAATTAACTTAATGTATCATATTTTAATTATTTCCGTGATTCCGAAGAGTTCAAGTTTTGTGAATCTTGATGACCATTTTATTCACCATAGCATACATAATTATTTTCAAAGGCAGCATAATTTTTTATAACACCAACAAATACATGCGTTTATTTAATGCGTTTTTAAACAACACATACAAAACATGTTGTCCATAAAGTTGTAATTAAATATAATAAAAAAAAACTATATATTTACATACTTATTTAAGGGGAAATTAAAATATACGTCAAATTTCATATTATAAACATTTTAATTTTCCCTCTAAAACTTAATAGATAACTTTCATCAGTTATTACATACATTTTTTGTTTGGAAACTTTTCAAATTGCATAATCAGAGAGAATTTGAACTTAACCGTTACGATATGAGATATCCAGCAGCGTGAAGTCAATAATTAAAAAAAGAAATATATATTGTTGTATGCATGGATATGTTCGACATGTAAAGTAACTGCGGATAATCTGATTTTACTTAACTATAATTTGTAGACAAAATACAGTTTTTAATAGTTACAAAATACTTATTTTCGGGAGCTTTGATAAAAATGTTTCACAAAAGACTTTATATCGGAAAATCAAATAGGCAGAGGTTAACAAATTTCATATGTTTTTCCAGATGTATTCCAAAGGCGTATAATTAAAGAAAAAATAATTTGTATGGCACTAAGTACCATATGCGTGTATTTCTCTTAGGGACATTCTAAACTAAAAATGTGATTTTTTTGGAATATGTTATCTGAGTTATTTAGGACCTTAAATTTGGAATTTTGGTAACATTTTGTAGGAAATTTTAGAAAAAATTTTTAGCGACGTTTCGGAACCCAAAGTTGTTTTTTGAGAATTTTTTTCAATGACGTTCAAAATCCATATCCAAAGCAAGCCCCAAGGGTATTTTTTGAGAATAAAAGTTATAAGAATGAGAACACTAATCCAGGATTGTTATAACCGGAGTGTATTATGAATTTCTCATTCCGTTTTTTATATAGCTCGCATATTGTGATTCAGCCTCATTTTCGGTATTTGAAAATGTGGTCCTACATTTTTTACTCGCCAAAAATTCGAATCCAACCCCTTGAAAAAATTCGGTGAAAAACATTTTATAAAACCTTCCAAATACCGAAAATGAGGCTGAATCACAATATGCGAGCTATATAAAAAACGGAATGAGAAATTCAAAATACACTCCGGAGGATTTTTCAACCGAAGTGGTTTTTATTTGGCCTTCCAGTTTCTTCGTAAACGTTTTTCAAAATTGGTCCATGTTTTAACATGGTCACCATATCAATGTGACGAACCATTTTAAATACTTTTGATGATCCCAGACAGAAGTGGCTGTTATTTGGTATGTGGGTAAGTAATGTTTTTCTAAATTTACATTTGGCTCTATTACATAGGGACTATGTCTCCATATGGGCCAAATTGGGCCAAAGGAAATTTGAAATTTTATATCATCATACACCCATTCCATTGTATCCACCAAATTGTAAGGCAAACATTTCAATATAGATGCATGTTTTTATAAAGCTATAATGTAGGGATATTTTGCTCTATATAGGGCGTTTTGAAAGTTGTAAATGTATTTTCAGATCGAAATGGGGTAAATTGATTTTTTATCATGGTCAAGTAAATAGCTTCCTGGCAAAATATCTTCATATAATGTTTTGATGTTTTGTATAGGTGTTAAGAAATATATAGTGGGGAAGTATAAGGCCCATGTAATGTATTCAGTTTAGAAATGACCTATAGAAACACAGACTGACTTCTATAACTCCATCCACTATTTTACCGAAAATAAACTTCGACTAATGGCGACTTCGAGTAATGGAATTAATTATAGCTTACATCATTTAGTGTCGCTACATGTGCTTCGACTTAAAAAAATTTGTATTTATGGAACTTCGAGTTGTGGGAGTTCGGCTGTATAGAAGAGACATGTGCAACTTCAGCATTTTTATTTAGGGGTCTATATCCCTGTACTTATTCAAAACATTCATCAACCGATGTTACCCCAATGCCTAGCTCGCCAAGTCTCACCTACCTACGAAAATATGTTTATACCCTTCACCGCACAGTGGTATAATGTAGGGGAGAGGGGGGCACCTTTGAACACTTTTTGCTTTCAAGCCTTATAAACTTTTTTATTTTATAATTTTTTGTTTCTTATAAATTTTAACTAATAGGCCAAAAGTTAAAAACTCCTTTTTTTACTCGAGTTTAATGGGCATGTTCAAAGGTGCCCCACCCATGGCATTTCACGGAAATTTAAAATAACTTTTTTTGTAATAAATATATATGAAAGAAATTACATTAGTTATGTTTGAAATGATTGTTGGAATGCAAAAAATTTGTTCGACGAAAGAAAACTATCACAGAATTCTTCCTGCGCCCTTACAACCAAATGAATAAAAGTTTACAATGACACTGCGAAAACATGGTCACCCATGCACAATTTTTCGACAACTGAAAAAGCAAGCCAAAGTGGTTTACGCATATAGAGAACAAGATTACCATATACAAAAATGTGGTTGCGGGTCGGAAAAATATTAAACCAAGATTTTATGAGCGCTGTTCAAAGGTGCCCCACGTTCAAAGGTGCCCCCCTCTCCCCTACTATGTATTTGTGCATATGTTTGTAACAGCCAAAATGACATGAGATAGACACATGGTTCGTTTTGAGAATATACATAGAATCACTTTCTGAGTCAATTTTGCATGTCCTTCTACACTTTCCTTGTTAAATTGTAAACAAGGTACAGATCGCATTTATGATCCGAATTGAATGAAATTGGCCCTGGGACGATATTGGGAAAAATCGGTTCAGATTTAAATATAGCTCCCATATATATTTTCTTCCGATATGTAAATTGTGCACCAAAGTCCCTATATATCTTTCGATTAGCACGAAATTTGGCATAGAGTACTAAATTGAGTCAATGTTTCGGGAAAATCGGTTAAGATTTAGATATAGCTCCGATATATATTTTTGTCCGATTTAATGTAAATGATGCACCAAAGTCCTTATATATCTTTCGATTAGCACGAAATTTGCCGCAGAGTACTAAATTGAGTCTAGAATGATGTATGTTAGGTCTCGTGAAAATCGGTTCAAATTGAAATATAGCTCCCATGTATATTTTTGTCCGATTTTATATAAATTGTGTACTAAAGTCCCTATATATCTTTCGATGTATGTTTAGTTGCGTGAAAATCAGTTCAGATTTAGATATAGCTCCCATATATATTTTCCTCCGATTTTATGTAAATTGTGCACCAAAAACCTAAAGTTTGACCGATTGGTACACAATTTTGTACAATGTACAGAAGTTAATATAAATCTAGAAGGTTTGGTTCAAATCGTTTCAGATTTAGATATAGCTTCCACATATATATTTTCGTCCGCGTTTAGGTAAATGGTGTACCAAACTTCTAATGTTTGTCCGATTGACACGAAATTTAACACAACATTTCTAATAACGATGTTTTTAGTCCATATATATTTCGAGATTGACATCAAATTATTTGGATACATATGTAGAATATACCCATAGTGGTGAAGGGTATCACATAGTCGTCTCAGTCCGACTTTACTACTTTTCTTACAGTTTGATATTTGGAAAACCCTTGAAAGATTTTCTGTCTGTGGAAACCGCCTATCGAAATAGTTTTTTTTTCTTCAACCGTTTTCAAGGTTTTCCCATATTTTAGTAGATTATAAAATTAGGAATCTCCCCTAATGGGATTTTTGACAAATTAAATCTCCGGTTCCGATGCTTACAACATGGTAGTAAATATAAAAAACAATATGCGAATTGTTTTTTTTTCTCATATTTAAAGTTAAAGACCTCGAACAGGTCAATTTGCGATGCACAAAAAAGCAAACCATGGTTAATGAATGATGTGTTGTTTATGGAAAAATAAACATAAGAGAAGAAACCAAGAAAAAAACAAGTAGATAAATACAAGCAACCATCATAATTGACAAATTGACTAAGAGTTGACCCTGGATGACATTGTCGATATGGCTGAAGCAACACTTAATGAAAATATTAAACAAAAAAAGAGACAGAGTCAAACTGGGGGGAGATAACTCCAAATAAATAAACACAAAAAGAAAACGTGACATCAACCTGTGTCTCTCAAAGAAATAACAAATCGGGGGAGTCCGTGGATTTTTCACAAAAGTGTTGGTGTAAGCCTAAACCCGGCATCTAAAATCATACCAACTTCGGTGTTGTTATTTTTTCACCAACTAAATATTGTTTTTTTTTTCTATCAAAAAGGGTTAATGTACCTAACAGAACCTCCTCCATAAGCGGATAATAAATGAACGACCAAAAACATCAGTTACCAAAAAAAAAAAAAAAATAGAAATCAATCTTGCAAAAAATAACAGATTTCAAATCGAAGACGTGCCGAATGAAACCCAACATCAGGCTTTACCACAACTGAAGTGTGATTTCATGGCATGGATCTATTGGAATTCACAACGAAGTTGTCCCCTTAGTATTTTTGTTCGACTCTGATGAAAGCTTTCAAATACCAACAACAACAACAAAAAATAATAATAGACCACAGTATAACAAAAAAAAAACCAACCTTGTCATCTTGTTCAGTTTTTGTTGTCAATAATAATACCTTCAAGAAGAGGAGGGTTTTTCTTACGAACGACCGAACTTCTGTCACCAGACCACAAGACACAATCGCTCCCAGCTCCCAAAAGACATTTGCATGAAAATGAACGTTTTTCTTCTTCGTCTTCATCTTCTTTGCCATTTGAATAGCTGATTGCTTTCTAATGTAAACGCTTAGATGTAGCTCCAGCAGCCAGACAAACGTTAACGTTTTTCTTTATTGTCGTCCGAAAACAAAAGCCACCATGATTGGGTGCTGTTGAACAAAACAAAAAAATAAAAAAACGACCAAAAATTTCACTTTCACTATAGGCAGAGGTGGCAGTGAGCTGTGTGCGCACGCGCTTTTGTTAGTTGCTAGCGGGGCAGCCAGCTTGCTGCCACAGCGTTGAGGTTGACGGCTAGAGGCGTTTCTTGTTTGTATTACTTAAGCCGCAACGACGGTGTTTAACGTTTGATGCTTAACGACGATGACGAGGATGATGAATAAAATTCAAAAAATTCAGTTGAGTGAAATTTTTGTCTTTGATCGACAATCAAGAGAATTTATTTCTTCTTCAATGGTCCATTTGAAAGAAATGTCAATCGATTAAAAATTATTGTTATTTTCCAAATCAACAAAATCTTTTGTTAAAAATTATTATTTTTTCAAATTGTTTTTTTTTTCCATTGCAAACAAGTGATTATGGTCTTTGCAAGGAACTGGCTCTGCGACCCGCTTCTCTAAAATAACCAATAAAATCCAAGATACAAAAAACAAACAAGTTTACAATTCCAATAAATATCTGCCTGTTGGTCTGTCATCGAATTGAATGCAGCAGTGAAAATGTTTGAAATGTTTTTGCTTTCAATTGCAGCAGCTGTGCTGCATGTCATAGCACCTCCTGGGGTGAGGGAAGGTTGCTTTGCTTACATTGTTGATAATACGAGAAATTATACATTTTGTATTTTATGGATTAATTAAAGAAAATTAGGTTATAATTATTGTAAGGTAGCAATTAATTAAAGGCGAAAACGTGAGCTAGCAAACCAAAACCAAACAGGTATAAAGGAATCCCCTCAGAACACGCTTACCCAATTTCATCGGAACTTTTGCGGAGTTTGATACCCAAAGAACACCTAAAATATGAAGTTGTAACCAATTCATGCCCATAATATCCAAACTTTCGAATAATGAGTGGCGCTGTTATATTGAGTCTACCCCGAAACCTAAGTCAATATTGATAATTTGGTATGGGGATGTAATATAACAAATTAATTCCAGTTTTTTGCAAAAACAAAATACCAGTCCTTTTAAAAATCACAATCCAAAAAATTGGACCAATATTGATAATATTTGTTCAAGATATTTGCCTCACTATGGAGAACCCATAATACCTAATTACAGCCAATTCAGTAGAAAAAGTGCTCAAAGTAACAAGAATACAGAAAGTTATGGGTTCCGCAATATGAGGGCTATAACAAAATATGGGCTGATATATCACATTTCCTATGCCAACACTCAGCACTCTTTACATACTTTTGATTTAGCTGCCACTTTTTCTCAGATTCCCTTTCAAATTTTTCGATTAAACGCAAAATGTATACCTGCATATTTAAGATAACAGCTCAGAATATTTTCACTTTTTTCCTCCCACTATTTAAAATTGTTGCATTTACCTGCACAGATAATGTGAAATTAAGAAACAACACATCGTCGGATACCACACACAAGGCTATTATTTGAAATACAATAGAATATATGCGTTAAAAACAATAGTCTTCCTCTGCTTCGTTATTAAATATTTAACGTTGATAGCGTATTTCAGAAGACTTGACATTGTCCCATTTTTATTACGACAAAATGAAAGAGATTTAAGATATCTGCACTTTTGACTTGACTGCACTGAAATAATTACAAATGTTGTTTGTGCAGGTAAGTCAAAACTTAAACTTAATTAAATAATTAATAAATTACATATTGCGAGTTCTATCGTGATTTCAACAGACAAACATGGCTAATTCGGCATAGAATTTTATTCTAGTCTCAGGTGAAAATTTCGATAATGTTAATACACATTCTGAAGGGTATACACAAATATAATGCATATATTCCATATATAAAACATCCGAACACGACCATTTCATCTCTGAAAAAAAAACTCTCCAATATAGAGAGAAATGTCATAAGGTCTATGACCTATGAACGACTTGAAAAATTTCTACAGGATCCCAGTCTTGTATTGACAAAAGACACGTGGAAATATTCTGGCTGCGAAAAACACATGGATGGATTTGCTATAGAAGGCTTATGGATTATTTAAAATATATAAAATCTGTTCAGATCATATTAGTTTGGAGAAAAAGAAATCCATTATTTTCATATGAACTATAGGACTTTATTTAACATGCTTCCGAATGTCCCATTTGGGCCAAATTGCACCCTAGTAGTCGATTTTCACAAACCACCTTAGATACCAATTTTTTATTATTAAAGAAATTTTGCTATGCAAGAAAAATATGATAATCGCTTAGTGCCAAGTCCAGACTGTATGGCGGATGCATTAAAACTTCCCAACCAAGCTCCCGAAGTTTCTGGCGAGTCACTGTAGATGTGTGCGAGTCACTGCGTTGTCCAGGTAGAACACGACGCATATCAAACGGTCCAGTTGTTGACATATGTAAGCAACTCATAATAAATAATCCCCTTTCAGTCCCACCAAATGCATAGCAGAACCTTTCTGGCCATTAGTCCTGGTTTGGTCACCGTTAGAGGTGCTTCACCGCTCTTTGACCACTATCGTACAGGGTTATCGTATGTGATCGATTTCTCATCTCCAGTCACTATCCGTTTAAGAAACGGGCCTATCTCATTCCGTTTGGCCAAGGCTTCGCATATGGAAATTCGTTTCATCCTATTTTTTTCTGTTAATTGGTGTGGCACCCAAACATAGAGCTTCTTTTTGCATCCAAAAGGTTTAAAACAATTTTATGGTCGATTTTTAGCTCCTGGGCGATGTTACGACTGCTAACATGCTGGTCAACTTCGATCATTTCTTCGATTTTATCGACATTTTCGACGACCGGCCTAATATATTGCTTTTTGCCCAACCTAATATGAAAGACCTCATATTATATTCATAGAAGGCCGGTTGAAGGAAGAAGGAAGTTATAAATAAAGAAGATCGGCAAACGTCTATAAATGTATTCTGGCTATAGAAGACCTGTAGAATGCTTTGTATGTGCAAAAGACCCGTACAAGATGTTGAAGACATTGAAGAGGTTTCTTGACCGTAATTACAGAAAAAAATGCTAATGGATACTTTCATTTATAATTAATTTTTCCATATTTTTCCCCACATCACTTTGAATATAGGCATGGCATAATTATACAAGGTAGTCTCATGCAGTCATATGTTTTCAAAAATTTCCTTTTGACAGAATTCAGATTTCTAAATTTAAATGAAAATATCTTCCTTCGGAATGTACGCATATCATGTGTTCTGTGGCAAAAATTGCTAAATAATTTATATTTATAAATATTTTGAAGTTGCCTGCCACTAAAACTTATAAATAGTTGTAACAACCATGGTTAAATCTTGAGAGCAATGTTCAGCTTTAGAAAATACATTTTGTTTAATTTATTGAAAATATGCCAATCGACATACATACAATTCTTTAAATCACTATTTTTAACAAAAAATTTAAACATTTCATTATTATCACAACTACTTTCCTAATTCGCTCTACTTTACAACTATTTGAGCTCTTTTCCTCTATCTCTATCTTTTTGTTTACAAAAACAAATGTATTCCTCCGAAGAAAAAAAAAACACCACCATTGGTATCGTTCTCCGTCTCTGCCCTCACTTGGTGGTTGTTATTTTTGCAAACGTTTATTTGACTATTGTTTAAAAACCGGCGTTTCTCCTCTCACTCGATTGTAGTTGGTTTTGCTTTCCATTGTTTCTATATTTAAGACTCGGCATTGGTGTTACAAAATTCGCATATGCATTTTCCACATTATTTCGATATAAATAAGAAATAAAATATATCAAACAAGTGTTGATATGAACAACAAGCCCAAACATATGTTTAAAATTGTTTATTATTGTTCTAATGGCACAGAATAACATGAATATGTAAGTTATTAAGGAGAAACGTGACTAGACAACGAAAAAGAACAAAACATAACATCAAAATTGAAAACTTAAAACGACGAAGAATTTCTGTGCCATAGAAGAAACCCGCCGCAATCAAACAAACACACTCCAAATTTCTTTTTTAATTAATCTCACAAGATTAAAGTTTTATGAATTGCATACATAAAATGCAGGAATCCCGACATTGCCAACACTTTCTGAACACTATTCATAAAATATATAGAACTTTGTTATAGAAATTTGTCACGATATGTCTTTGTTTCGGTATATTTGATCCTAAGGTCATTAAATTTGCTCTTCGGGGTACCAGGAGGGTGGGATAATAAGTTTCGGAGTCTACAATGAAGGTGTAACCAGGGTGCGGCGAACGATTAAAATACGCTCTTTCTCGCGAATGCTCACAACGAAACTTCGATTGTTTTAATTTCTCGCGAAATGATAAAGTTACAATGAATGAATACGCATTTCCAATATCTGACGATAAAATTTCGATTCGTTCATTCGCGAGCATTCGTTGCTGAAGAGCATTCATTTGAAACACTTAAAAAACAAATGTTCGCGAGCGCTGTTAAACACAACAACGAATAAGAAGATCACAACAAAAATAAACAAACACAGCGAATTTCTTTTTCTTGTTTAAGCATTCGCGAATGTTCGTTTTCATTCGTGGGCGAATGTCAGAAAGAATTTCAAACACGAAACGTCGTTGTTGTGTGCTCTCACTCGTAAGTTATGTGTGTGCGAACATTCGTTTGGTAAAGAATTTATCGCGATAAATTCATTCGTAAAATAAGCTCAAACAATAAGAGAGTATTTTGAATCATTAGCCTTCACAAAAGAGTAACGGTCTATTTTAGATATTTTGCATGCACACCATATGGTGAAGTTAATACTTTAAACAGTTTTTTCTGCAGGAATCGTATCTGTGGTTTTAAGGATTTTTGGGAAAAATATGTTATTCTGGGAATACTCAGAGAAGTGAATGTTTTAAGAACGTTTAACAATTTTTAAAAACGATTTTTCTAAAGACAATTACAAGCCAATGTCGCTTGATCGACAATTGCAGTTATGGCCAAGATACTCTTTTCAAAACGTCTGTAACCAGAATACTATAGAGTCCTCTATAGCAAGTTCACATTTTATAGACCTTCTCAATTTCAAAACTTCTATATTCAGACGAAATTTAGTAGGGCTTCTATAAACCGAATATCTTTGATAAGTCTTTTGTGGGAACAATACCATCTTGAATTTATAATAATATTCGTTTCAGGGACTCTATTTATTATTAGGGGGAATTTATTTTAAAAATGCGTTATAAGGGACTCTGCAAGCAATAAGCGTTGTTCAATGCAATACAAAATATTTTCTATTTACTTCGTTACACCCTAATGTGCATATTTTTGTCTGATTTCTTGCAAAGGTGTAGATGTTATTATTGCAGTTTCTTGGTTTTTATATTTTTTTTATTAAAAAAGTGAAGTTGAAAGAATATTAAATACATTCTAGTTTTGTTCTGAAGCAATCGAACAAGTTCATCAACTTTATTGCTTAACATCGACGATGATGATTGCGAAGTCAATAATGATTCATAATATGCAGTCAGATGCAAAATATCTTCAAACAATATCTTCGAATGAAAAGGAAATATGTTACCTGATGTTAGAATTTACCCCAGTAAATTAAATGATATCATAGAAATTAATTGGGATAACAAATCATTCCAAGGAACTTTGTGGATAGGAATTTCATTTTCAGAGACACTCTCCTTCCACAACATTAAAAAGTGGGAGACTGAGAGTTTGGGCGTTTGATGATTTAAAAAAATCTGCAAATTTTGATTTCAAAAAATTGCATCCGAAATTGTTTCACTGTAGAGCATTTCATAATCTATAGTACATTCTCATTCTGTCTAATTACATTGAAATTATTTTACAATAGGAAATTCCTTTGCCACATTCCATTGACCAAGCACACACAGACACACACACAGTTCTCAATTAATAAACAATTACGTCAAATCAAATCAATTCGAGAAAAGGCAAATCAAACGAGTTCTTAAAAACCGTTTCACAACCAATATTTTTTTGCTTTTCTAACTTGCAGGTTGTTTTGTGACGGCTGTTTGCTGCTATACGAACGAACCTGCGACTCAAATGAACTTGTTAACTTGCAACTGAATTTTAATTAAATGTTTGCCTACACACACACAGGTGTATGGGCACACATACATGTATGCATGCATAAATTCTTGGTGCACTTGTTATCCATGAAAAAATTTATTCGTAGGTTAATGTTTTTTTAAAGCGCCATAAAAACAGTTGATTGGGATTGGTTGCGATTTGTGTTTAACACATAAATAAGATAAAAAATATAAGACCATATAATATGTCTCACAAGACTTATAGAGAAAACCCTTTAGGAAAAACTTTGAAGAACAAGAAAGCAATGTGAGTTAAGGGGACCACACATTTTCGATTTAACATTTCAAGGAGTTTCAACCGGCTGGTAAATAAACATACATTATGTTAAAGACTTTTATCTTGGCAGACATGTATTTGAGGACTTGTTGTCGTTTTTTTGTAATTAAAGAAAATTCATTCTTTTCGGGGGCATGCATGATTGGAACATCGCAATTTCAAAATTTTTACGCAAATTAAAAGACTACATATTTGGCTCTGGTATGAAATTTGATTGTCGACTTATTGATTAGCTAAATGGTGGATTTTTGTTTTTGAAACATTTTTGACCAAATATCAAGCTGGAAAGTAGGGAAAATCTTCACCGGTTGAATTTAGGGAACTGAATTGAAAATTTTCTCTTCTGAGAAAATAAATGACAAATGACAAATTATCATATCTAAACAGGGTCCTAAATTGAAAAATTTATGTCAGACCTGTTATTATCAAATTACAAAATGCGGTTAATACCTCAAACAAGAAGTATTAAAAGTTATTTGTCAGGAGATTACTTATCATGAATAATTTTTTATGAATCACGGAAGGACGGACAATCTGCATTGGTTTAATTACTATATTAAGGAATATCAGGAACTATTGTAAGCGGAATGAGATATTTATACTTTCTTACTATGATGGCTTGTTACAGAACGGTTGTTACATTAGCCGAGCTTAAAAAGGGTACATACGTCGATGTCCGCGTATTTTTCAAACACCCCTAGAGCTGCTTCATCTGCTTGCGCAAGTACCCATGCTTCAGATCCATATAACAGCACGGATAGTATCAGCGTCTTGTAGAGTGTTAATTTGGTCTGGCGGGAGGTGGCCTTGTTTCTAAACTGCTTACCATAGTAGCATCTGTTGGTCATCACTATCCTTCTCCGAATTTCAAAACTGATGTCATTAGTTTTATTTATGGCGCTAGCAAGGTATATAAAATCTTTAACTACCTCGAAGCTGTAGTTCTAGAGTTCCACAGTTGATCCTAGTCTACTGGATGTCTTGCGCGTTGATTGACCATCTGCTTGGTCTTCTCGCCATTTACTGCCAGACCCACTTTGGCAGACTCCTTCTCAATTTGTTCAAAGGTGGCTGTTACCACTCGCAATGTTTGACACATTATATCGATGTCATCGGCGTAGGCGAGTAACATGTGTTGTTTGGTGTACAGAGTGACATTTCTGTTCACCATTGCGTCTCATAAGACCTTTTCCAGCTGGATGTTAAAAAGATCACACGTCAAACTGTCACCTTGTCTGAATCCTCGTTCGGTATTTAAGGGCTTTGAGAGGTCCTTTCCGACTTTAACTGTTGACGTTGTATTAGTTAAAGACCTATTAATTTTTCAGGAATTCTGAATGCAGCCATGGCTTAAAATAACTCTGAGCGGATAGGGCTGTCGAATGCGGCTTTATAGTCGACGAATAGGTGGAATGTGTCGATGTATATTTCGTAGGTTTTTTCCAGGATTTGGCGCAGAGTGAAAATTTGGTCAATGGTGGATTTGCCAGGTCTGAAGCCGCATCGGTATGGTCCGATGATGTCATTCACCATTGGCTTCAATCGTTCACACAGCACACTGGATAACACTTTATATGCGATGGGATGAAGGCTAATATCGGCACATATCGTCTTGTCTCCTTTTTTGTGTATGGGACATAGGATGCTGAGGTTCCAATCATTGGACATGCATTCCTTTGGCTAGGTGGTATACACTCTATACCATCATCACTTATTGGTTCTGGGGTATCTTCTTCACCGCCACTATTTGTTACCAGAAGCTTTTCAAAATGCTCCTTCCCGCTGTCTGTATCTGTCACAGGCTTCATTCTTCATCTCTACAGGAGGATATGCCTGCACCAAAACCTTCGGTTTGGTGTTTTACTCGTTGGTAAAATTTCCGGACTTCATTCTGACTCCTGATTTGTTCACGCTCACGTTTTTCTTGTTCTTTCTCGCCTCGACTACCTGTTGTGTTTGCAGCTTTTCGACGTCGAGTTTCCGTGTTGTGTTAGATCGCACCTTTGCTGCAACATTAAGACGAGTGTGAACCTTGGCTGCTACAAGGTAATGGTCCGAATCGATATTCGTTCCTCGGATCGATCGAACATCTAATACACTGGATGAATGCGTTTCGTCTATCACAACATGATCAAATCAAATTGTTCAGGAGAAATCCAGGTGGCCTTGTGTATATCGAGATGTTTGAATCTGGTTCTGCTAACTACCATGTTTTTTGCTGCCGCGAAGTTAATCAACCACATGCCTTTGTCGGATGTTTCTTCATGAAGGCTGAATTTTCCGATGGTGGGGTCAAATATATTTACCCTTCCGATTTTTGCATTAAAATCTCCTAGAAGAATTTTAATGTCATGGCCAGGACAGCGATCATATGCTGTTTCTAGGCGCTCGTAAAATTTGTCTTTGGTTTGCTCATCCTTGTCTTCTGTCGGAGCATAGGCGCAAATAAGACTGATGTAGAAGAACGTCGTTTTTATGCGGATTATAGCAATTCGCTCATCTACTGGAGTGAATCTGGAGACGAGGTTTTTTATTCTCCTGTTGACCATAAATCCGCAGCCAAATTCATGTCTCATTTCATGACAGCTATAATACAGTGCGTATTCGTCTGATTTACTTACGCATGTCCCTTTCCATCGCATTTCCTGTAAGGCAATAATATCGGCTTTGTACTTCTTGAGTACATTCGCCAAAGCGAAAATTGCGCCTCTTCTGTACAACGTGCGCACATTCCAAGTGCAGATTCGTGGTCCTTTATACGTTTGCGGGGGTCTTCAATATTAGGGGGGTTTGGTTTTTTTCTTTGCTTTTTCATAGTAGGAGGGGTTTTCCGACTGTGGAAAACTAACCCGACGCCTCCATCCATTTTTTATAGTTCTTATGGGTGAACTCGCGGCACGTATCAGCTCACTATTTCAACAAGTGATGAAGTGTCCACAATTGTGATGTTAAAGCCAATCAGAGCCGGTGCTTGGTATCTATCACCCAATCGTTAAGTCACGTTGATGAATCGTTAAGTCAGCATATTTCTGCTATTATGAATTATGTTCTAAAAGAAGCATTTAAAATTGCTATTATTTTGACCACACGTGCCCTCCCAAAAATTCTTTGAACTATGCACTGAGCATGCGTGTACCTTATTTGGAATTTTATTTTTCCAAAAGATTTAACGACTTCTTTGAGATACAAATATGCCACATACAAACATACACACATATAAACAAGAAACTGCTATTCACAACTATTACTCTTAGTATTTAAGTATGTCTGTCTGTCTGTCTCTTGGTCTTATTGTCGCCTATTCGAATTGTTTATTTATAATGTTGGAATTGAAAATGTTTGTAGTTTTTTTATTTTCCATTGTATGTGTGTGTTTGGCTTAATGCCAACCTTACCCACAAACGGAGAACAGGTTAAAATGCAATAACATTACCACTACAAGCCAACAACAACAACAAAAACAACTTTATAACAGTTACTCGGTATTGTGGGCATGGGTGAGATGGGGAAGGTTAGTACCAAAGGAATGGGGGGGGGGGGGCTTTAGAAACTTCTAAGACTTATTTACATGGAAAAGGTGTCAGAAATGTGGGAGATAAGGATAACTTCAAATGAAGAGATTACGAATAATTCTAAGACACCAAGAATTTACAGGGATCTCCACTAAATTGAGGTCCTCTATAGATGTTCTTTCAATTTTAATACTTTTTTTTTGCGATACTGTGGATCCCACTCCTATGTAATACGTATATAACCCCGCCACTGCTTATCTTTATTTCTTGAGAGATTGTTTTCAGAAAATCTAAAAAACCTCACAATATTCTCTTAAAATCTGCACAATACAATATTGGGAATATTTTCATTTGTTGCTGCTGTTGTTGAACAAAGTAATTTTGTTGTCATTTTTTGCAGAAGTTTTTTATTCAATTTTTTATACCCTTCACCACACTGTGGTACAGGGTATTATGTCTTTGTGCATATGTTTGTAACAGGCAAAAGGAAGATAGGCACAAGAATATGCATAGAATCACTTTCTGAGTCGATTTACGCATGTCCGTCTGTCCGTCCGTCTGTCCGTCCATGTATTTTTGTGAACAAAGTACAGGTCGCATTTTTGATCCGATTTGCATGAAATTTGGCATAGGTCACTTATTTGGCCCAAGGACGAACCCTATTGAAATTGGGAAAAATCGGTTCAGATTTAGATATAGCTCCCATATATATTTTCACCCGATATAGGCACCAAAGTACCTATATATCATTCGATTTGCACGAAATTTGGCATAGCGTACTGAATGAGGTCCAAAATGATGTGTGCTGAGTTTCCTATTTAGATATATTTTGCCCGATATAGGCACCAAAGTACCTATATATCATTCGATTTGCACGAAATTTGGCATAGTGTACTGAATTAGGTCCATAATGGTGTGTGCTGAGTTTCGTGAAAATCGGTTCAGATTTAGATATAGCTCCCATATATATTTTCGTCCGATTTAAGGTAAACGTGGCACCAAAGTATATATATCTTTCGATTTCCACGAAATTTGGCATAGCGTACTGAATTAGGTATAGAATGATGTGTGTTAAGTTTCCTGAAAATCGGTCCAGATTTAGATATAGCTCCCATATATATTTTCATCCGATTTAATCTGAATGGTGCACCAATGTCCCTATATATCTTTCGATTTGCACCAAAGTTGGCACAGCGTAATGAATTAGTTATAGAATGGTGTGTGTTAAGTTTCCTGAAAATCGGTTCAGATTTAGATATAGCTCCTATATATATTTTCGTCCGATTTAATGTAAATGGTCTACCAAAGTCCCTATATATCTTTCGATTTGCACGAAATTTGGCACTGCGTTATGGATGAGGTCTGGAATGATGTGTGTTAAGTTTCCTGAAATCGTTGAAATCGGTTCAGATTTAGATATAGCTTCTATTTCATCTGTTGAATATGCTCAAAGTGGTGAAGGGTATCATATAGTCGGCCCCGTCCGACTTTACTACTTTCCTTACTGGTTTTTTTTTTTTTTTTGTTCAACTGTTGCTAGTCGTATTGACTAAAATTTGCCAAGGAAAAATAGAGACAAACAAAAGGTTTCCACTATCAACAACAAAGATACTGTAACGACAACAACAATCTCGAATTCCTTTCAAACCCATTTTAACATTTTCAATAGAGTTTGGGTAGGTGGTCGCTCGGTCGGTAGAAAAACAAAATAATAAAAAAAAAAACAAAATGCGGAATTGTTATTTCGAAATCAAAAGTTATTTGTAACCTGTTGCTGCGGCATTGTCTATTTGCTGGTATTGAATTGACAGTGGGACAAGAAAAAATATAATTTAAAAAATGAGGTTCATAATATCGGTCGTTAAAAGTGTTCTTAGAGGGTTTTTTCAAGCTACATGAACTTCTGTCGGCATTTCTTAAATAAAAGAATACTATGGGCCGGCCTTTTTTATAGCCGGATAACCTCCTAAAATATTTTTCAGCAGTTCGCTAGCCAGACGATCTCTTGCAGGGGGGAAGTTTAGTCAAAGATATTTCTACAGAAAACGTGTAACATAATTTATAAGATCGGGTGACTCTGTAGGTCTTTGACGGACCATCTATCTTTGCAGTTATGTTTATAAACAAAACGTTTTATAAAAAAAAATACTTTGTACATGACATATGTAGATACATTTGCAGGCCTTTCAAAGGCCACATACCATTGTATCTATTCTATAGACAGAATATTTTTTACGGGTCATCTATAGTCAGAAGATTTTTTACGTACAGTCTAAAGTAGATCTTTGATTCTCTTCTGCGACCAGAATACACGTTGGAATTTCCAGATAGAATATCTTCAAAGAGAAAAACATTTAACGGTCTTGTTTGAGAAGTGCACTGATTAGATGTTAAATCGCTTCTGGTTTTATTGAAAATATAAATTCACTTAAGTGCTAGTTTGTCATAGAAATCTTAGGGTATCTTATTCTGTGCACTTATCACTAGAACTAATTGCTTGTCCCTTGCTGAGTGTATTATCAGTTGAGAATTGCCTTTATTATTGATGCACCCCAGCAGCTCACACAAGCATTATCACTTACGCGCACTTATCTATGGAAATATATTTATGTTAGACACTTACATATTTTATGATCTATACACTGTGTAAATTATGGTCATATTTTTATGAACAGGTCTTTTGTATCCTGAATATTTTTTACAGTCATAAAGAGATGTTACGTTCTTTCATTTGTCAACGTCATTTTACTTCAATCTAGTCTTTTTATATTCGGATCTCCTACAGGTATCAGATTTTCTACAGCCAGAATCTTCAACTTTTTTTTATAAAATTCTGTATTTAGAATGTCTTTAATAAAACTATTAATGAATAATAATCACACAAATTGGTAATTGGTAAAATATATATTTTATAGAAATTCTGTGGTCAGAAAACACCCATCTTTTACTGAAGTTCTGTACAGGCCTTTATGGCCAAAAAAATTTATTATTTTATTTCACTCACCTAGTACCTTTTGATTCAGTCTTTCACTAGGTACTAGGTTATTTTATTTCACTCACCTAGTACATTTTAATTCAGTCCATCATTTTTGTCCTCGTCCACCTGGTCGATCTAATCGTTCGTCTAGATCTTTTCGTTCATTGACTGAATTAACAGACGTGTACCAATGAACGTTTGACTTAATTGAAACGTTGGAACTAGTTCCTTTTTTGAACTGCACCAAAATATATCGAACAGCTTCAGGAACGAGATCGGCCAACTTTAGTTTTCTTTAGCTAGAATACCTTTTGCATGTCTTTAATGGTCAAGTGACGTTTTATTGTCTGTCTATATCCAGAATTCCTTATATAAAATTTTGACCGATTGACATTTAAACGCTGACGTAATTTTGGAGGTGTCCGTATTCACTATGGTGTCATATCCCAGTCTGTTCATTTTGAAATTTGGCTTTTTGAACTGGTCGGATATGCAGTAGTATGATTTCAGGTATAACAGATTTATTTTGTTGGGTCCTAGCGTTCTCATACGAACACTGTTGTTCCCCTTGGAAGTCAATAGAACCAAGCTGTTACTTAAGGTCTATCTCTGTGATTTTAGGGCCGCATTGATAATTTCAGATTCCAGAAAAGCAAGCGAGAAATATAAATTTTCATTAAAAGCTAAGAAAAAAATGCGACAAAAATGGGATCCAATTTTGTCGCATTCCGCCTTCATGAGAGCTACAAACATTTGTTCTGGTCGTTTATCAGGCCAATACGCCTTAACAATCTTAGCGAACTTCCTGAAGGCTTTGTTGTTACTCTCTCTCTTTTCCGGCCGGAACATGAAGGTCGGACAAATTGTTGAATGTCTCGCCTTGTCGAACTCCTTCTGTTTTATTTATCCGAAACATTTCTATATTTTCTGTTACGCTTCTATCGAATATCGGACGGAAAGTCGAATCTTTGTTCTCTGTATAAAAACGGTCACCCATTCGGATTGGAAATATGTTATCTTGGGTAAGCTTTAATTTATCATACTGCTATTTTATTTAAAACATGTAGAGTCTGCTAGCGAACCTTTAAAACACATATGAATATGGAGGATACAATTTTCACTCCGGCTGTACATCGTGAAATATTATTATGTTTCATGTTCGAAACTATATCGGTCCAGGATTATTATATTAAACCTATTCTAAACTAACAACTTCTGGAGTGTATTTGGTGGTAGGATGTTTATATGGCATAGAAACTATTTGTCGTTTTTAATTTTTCTATTTTGATTTTATGTTTTCTACTTCTTTATTATATGACTCGTCTCTTCTTATTTACTTACATGTATTACTGATTGTTCTGCGTCATTAGAAAAATCCTATATAATGGTCAACATTCGTTTGGACTTGTTGTTCGGATTAACACTTGTTTTATACATATACTTTATTTAGGATTTATATCGAAATAATTTGGAAAATACATATGCGAATTTTATAACACGAATGCGGATATCGGTAACAGTGTCTGAAATAAAGAAACAATGGAATGCAAAACTAGCTTTAATCGATTGAGGGGACAGTCGATAGTTGTTAGCAGCAGAAACAGTAGTCAAGTAAACGGTTGCAAAACTAACGACGAATGCATTTGTTTTTGTCAAAAGAGAGGGAGAAGAACATTTTTGTGATATTAATGAAATGTTTGCATTTTTGGAAAAAATAGTGGAATTTTTTCTTGGTAATAAGAATTTATTTGTATTCTAAGCAAGGTGTAGCACAATATAAAAGAATTTCATTAATAATTATGTTTCCATATTATGCATGCACCTCGCTTAGAATACAAGTTAAAATTCTTATAATCATCATAATGTTTTCTGTGTAATCTGTTAATCCAAATCCAAAGGATATTTGGAATACCCGAAGTGTGATTATCAGCAACACATATCCAAAATTGTGGAACTCGCATGGATTGGTATCCCGAAACCCCTTTAAAATTTCATATATCCAGAAATTTTTATACAATTCTATTATATTTTCATTTTCCCCAAAAAAACTTAACTTCTTCGCTTTCGTATCGCTTGTACCACTTCAAATCAAATTAATACATATTTTTGTATATACAGATGTTTTTTATGATGTTCGACAACGACAGCATTTCCACTAAACGCGTCACGTCAAATTACCTCAAAACATCATCATAACCAAAAACCACTTTTTTATTCGAACAGCAGCATCCGCAGCAGCAACACCTCTAACTAATACTAACAACAACCGACAGACAGACAGACAGACCGAACTAACTAATTATGCAAGAATACGATGATTAATACATTCCGAAACAACCAAAATCTTTCAATTCGCTTTTTGTGTATTTGAAAACCCACAGAAAAACCATGTATTTGAAAACCATCCATTGCAAAACTTCATTTCATATTTCTTTAAAAATAGTGAGTGCGTGCATGTGAATGATCTCCGATATGCTGCGACGTGATGTGTGTTATGAGAGTTGGTAATTTTCACCATTTGGCAGATTATCGGTACACACCTTCCAACATCAGTATGAGTGTGTGTGTGTGTGTGATGGATGGGTGGCCTAGGAGATGTGTATGCCAATAGGCAGAGAGGTGTAGTCAGGGAAATAAGGAGAGAATAGAGGTTTACTAGGTAACTCCATTAAATATATTGCGTGTTACTTTGGCCAATAATATAGGAAACAACAACAAATACATCAATCTGTAAAACAATTTTGTTGTAATTTGTTGTCTTCTTTGGATTTTTCTCACAAACGCCGGGTTTTTGTTTTCATTGCTAGATGTTAGGTCGGAACAATAGAAAATTGTAGTTTTTCTAACAACAAAATGTTGGGCGAACTTTGAAGACTATCAATTATGGTCGGATCTTTGAAAGCTTTAAAAAAAGCTATAAAAGCAAGGATCACTTGATAGATCCTTAGAAGACGTGTTAAAGAAATTTGGAAAATCATAAAAAATCTTGGACTTTTATAAAATAAAGGTAAACAAATTCTCGGATTATCGATGTTCGGTAAAGCGTTTTTTATCTACAGCAAACAAATATATAAAAGATCATCTTGATTTAGAACCCCTGCAAAGGGGCTTTTGGTCTGTAAAGTATTTTAGTTGTGGGCGATCTATAATGGATCTCCTTAATATTGTTTATAAAGATGGCAACCCTGTTAATTGACTCTTTTCTTGTTTATGGAAAACGAAGAGAAAGCCACCAACATCTGTGTTTGAGGAAAATTTACTAAATTTAGAGTTAGTTTTTCCTTTTTGTGTGTGTTTTTCATACCAGCTGGTAGTTTGTCCAGACATTTAATGGTAGCTTCTGTTAGTATGATGCAGTTGTTGTTGTTGTTGCTTTCGTTTCTGTCAGTTTGATTGAATGATTTTCCATTTTGTTTACAACCATTTTTTTGCTATCACAAAGAGTGACATATGCTGGGAACCAAGAAATAAAAAAAAAAACTTTTACCAAAACGTCTTCGCTTCGCTATTGTTTAACAATAATAGTGAAAAAATATATGGAAATGGCAAAATTTATTTGTTTAGAAATTTGTACTTTCCGGTTTGTTCTCCGAAAAGAAAACACAACTTGTTAGAATAACCTTTATTTTTTTGCCTTGAAAAATTAAAATAAGAAAATATATATTTGAATACAACTGGTTTGAAAAAATAAACAGTGATAGTTGAAAGTTTTCAACACCTGTTTCATTAAAATATAAAAAAAACATTATGTGGGGTTTGACTAGGTTAAAGGCGACTTTTACTTAAGGTACATTTCATAGTTATGATAAAAAAAAATAAAAATTGTTCTTTAAACAAGTGAAATCGTCGTATATACCCTTCGCCATGAGGTGGCCATTCCATATACCTCAAAACGATCGGTAATTTTATAAGGGGACTAGCGATGGCAAATTTCTGGCAGGAGAAGACAATCACAAAACTCTGGTTCAAAAATGGGATAAAATAGCGAAAAATGAGGGTTACACAAAAACCGTGGTTTGGTTGAAAAAACATGTAAATAGTCCCCGGGAGAAGTTTCCGGACAAGTTATCCCAAGAAGAGTTGATCAAAATTTGTCATCGATATGTGGTGATAAAATACTTTACAACACTTTCCTTTGAAAGTCACGTGGAAGAAAAAGCGTACATCAATAGCTCAGCATCGACTTCACAGCAAGTCTTCACAAATATAATTATTGCGGCTATCGAGGGCATAGGTCAGCCATTTTGCGATGAATGTGGACATTCCCTACCTTCCTATTTATTTTATGTTTGCAACAGCGATTTTTTTATTTTGTAACTTAAATCATCCGCTAATTAACCAATTTCGTTCACATTTAGCACGAAGTTCCAAGACCTCGTTCTGAAACGCTACTCATCCACATATGGTACTATTTAGTACTTTCTGTACACTTTTAGTGTACAATTTGCGATACCCCCTACTAAACGCAACCAAACGCACAAACAACAATACTAACATGAAGATCTGAGTTTTCCAGGTCATTACCTTTCCTTTCAGAATTTTTTTCCAATTTGAGTACAATTTTCAAAAAATGTACAAATATACTTATTTTGATGGTCCTATGCAAATTTTCTAACAGAAGTGATTGAAATTTAACATTCTATGTAGTTGATGAGTAAGAAACTTCCTCGATGAAAATTTTCCATAAGCCCCATATAGAGGTCCTGCTCCATTTTATTATTTTGGAGAATTTAGCCACATTTTCCAACCGAAGTGGTTGTAATTTTTCTCTCTAGTTTCTTAAAGAAAAACGTATTTGATATATTTTGACATAGTCTCCATCAGCATTTTAGACCCTTTAGTCAAATTTTGATGGGCAAAAACAAATTTCGCAGAAAATTTACAAAGTAGGCATATGGATATTGTCATAACCATTTTTGATATTTCGAAGTTTTTAACGACATTTTTCAACCAAATTGGCTGTAATTTACCCTCCGGTTTTGACACAGCCCCATACACAGGACTTACCGAAATATCGGTATTTCATGGTCATACCTGTGCAACCGAAGATACATTAATTCAATATAGTTCGGCTTAAGGCCTATAAAGGCTTCTGCCTATACTAATAATTGAGAAAAGTGATTCACTGGCTGACTTAACGATTCATCAACGCCCAGACAAAACGGCTGGAGCCAGAATCTTGGAATTTGGGGTAAGCTAAGGATGGGTTTTTGAAAATTCGTACTACAACGGCACGAAAAGTACTAAATGTGATACCATTTGTATTTGGTGAACCGGTGCAGAACTATTAAATTTGAATCGAGGGTCATTGATGGAGTATAGAATAGATGAAGCAAAGGGTTTTTTGGACATTCGTACTAGAAGTACCCGAAAGGTACTAAAATATACTAAATATGGTACAATTTCATAGCATGTGAATGGATTGAGCTAAAAACTTGAAATTTGGAATGCGAATTAAGGTTGAGAAGTAGGGTCGATATAAGAAGGTGGTTTTTAAATCGTGTACGCATGTATACGAAAAGTACTATATTCGGTACTATATTTGGTACAATTTTTTATTAGAGGTTTTGGAATTTTTTACTTATGTGTACGAAAAGTACTAAGTAGTATTAAAATTGGTACAATTTGGATTTGAACCAATATTGGGATTATGGTATGTAGGGAATTTTGAAAATTCATACTAATGTGTACTATATGGTACCACATTTGGATGAACCGATAGAGCTGGAATCTTGACATTTGGAGTTAGGAACATTATTGGAGTAGAATTGAGCTCTTTAGAATGCGGATTTGGCTTAACCGACTGAGCTGCAATTTTGAAATTTAACGTTCGGATAAATGTTAGGGTGTAAGATTGGGCTTTGTGGAAAGTTTTAGAAATTCGGACTAATGTGTACTAAATTTGGTACAATTTAAATTTTAGGTGAACCAATAGAGCTGGAAACCTTGAAATTTGGATTTAGGGTTACTGTTGAGATGTAGGATTGGGATATATAGAAAGTTTTGAATGTTGATTTGGGTGAATCGATAGAGCTGGAATGCTGAAATTTCGAAATAAGATTACTGTAGGAGTGTAGCATCGGGGTATGGATGTAGTTTTGAAAATTCCTATTTATGGGTACTAAATTCGGTACAATTTGCATTTTGGGAGAACTGATGGAGCTGGGAACCTGAAGTTTGGAGTTAGGATTATTGTTGGGGTGTAGGATTAGGCTACGCAAAATGTTTTGGAAATTAGTACTAATGTGTACAAAATGGTACTAAATGTGGATTTAGATGAGCCGATAGAGCTGGAACGCGGAAATAAGGTCATTTTTGAAGTGTTGGGTTAGAGAATGGATGTTGTTTTGGAAATGCATACTTATAGGTACTAAATTGTACTAAATTTTGGTACAATTTGAATTTTGGGTGAGCTGATAGAGCTGGGATTCGGAAATTTGGAGTTAGGATCATTGTTGGGGTCGGAGTATGTAGGAAGTTTTGGAAATATATACTAAATTTTGATTTGGGTGAACCGATAGAGCTGGAATCTTAAAATTTAAAGTTAGTGTCACTGTTGGATTGGGCTATGTAGAACGTTTCTGGAAATTCGTACTAATGTGTACTAAATGGTACCAAATTTGGAGTTAGGTGAACCGATAGAGCTGGAATCTTGACATGTGGAGTTAGGATTACTGTGTATTAAATGACACTAAATTTGGTACAGTTTGTATTAAAAGTTAAATAGAGGAATAAAATGTCCATTGGATTGCATGATGTTGGTAGTATTGGGAATTTGTACTTATGTGTACCAATAGTACAAAGGGTAAAAAATTACAAAAAAAATTGTGTAGAGCTAAATTTCTGTTACGGTCATAATTGTTATATAGGGTTTAGATATGGAGGTAGTTTTGGAAAAACGTACTATAAGAGAACATAGGTACTAAATGGTTCCAAAATGTTAAAAATGGTCGATATTATGTTTTAAATATTTTCCACATTGGCTAACGAAGTAGCGGGTATATGCTAGTTGCATATAAAAAACCTACAAAGGCTTCTATTGTCGATAAAAAGTCTTTAAAAGCTTCTAACGTTTATAAAATGTGTAAAAAAGCATATGATGGCTGCTATCATCGATAAAAGGCCTATATTGGTCCTAGCAGAGGATAAAAAACTTAATTTACATATATATATATATATATAAAGGTCCCGACCGATTAATGTATTTCTCTCTTCGGTCAAAATTTACCATATTACTTCTGTTAAATATTATCAAAAAAATTGCCATAGTTTCACAATCTCCATCGCATTTACTGTGTAATTGAATATTCCATGGTACTGATTGTGGTACCACCTTCCAAAAGATATTGTGGCTAATAGAGAGGGACAAACAAAATCAATTCATGCATGACCAGACTGACGAAGTATGAAAGTGCTTATCAAACAAATGAATGGTGGCAATACGGCTGTCCGTATCATTTACAAATCAGTCATGACAATCACATCGACATCTATAACTCCCCACAGCAGAGACTAAGAGGGAAAGTACATTTTGTGACCATTCCCTCTTTTTTTCTCCTTCGTTTATTTGGCGACGGCGATTATTTGCATTTTCACCCAAAAACAGTTAAAGCACGAGTCATAACATTTACTCCGAAGAAAGTAAATACAAAAACAAATTACAAAAAAAAAAATAATTCTTAGAATGCATTAAAGAAGAGACACAAACAAAAAACAAAACTTGGTCAATGCCATTAAACCCCAAAAAAAAATGATTCTAAACTACTTACACAGGTCAGCAACATAAAAAAGTGGCATAAAAATCCGAACTTTAAAAGGGCTTTATGTTTACACAAAAAAGTCCAAAATATTTAGGCAACCTCTCACGACTCAAAATAATTGTCATGTCATTCAAGAAGCAATTTCTTGGTTTAGTTTGAGGTTTGTAGGTAATGCCGAGTTGGGCAGGTAGCTACACCAGCCGGCCACCTCAATTTGCATTTTTATGTAAATATCTTTTATTAGCTAGCTATGTCGGTGGAAAGGGTGTGTACGCACAACTAAACAAAAAAATTAGTAACTTAAAATCTTCAACAAAAATTTTAAAATGTAAAACATGTAGTTTTCTTTCTATTTAGTTGTTGTTGTTGTTTGGGTCTTCTTTGGGGAAAGGCCCAAGAATAAACAAGGTAAGACGCAGAAACTCCACCTAAGTTGTTTTATTGTTATCATTATTAGTATTTACCTCAACACCCCAGCCCCAGACCAATTGATTCATAAAAAAAGAGAAAGTACTCGCCAAAAATAAATATAAAAAAATAAACAAATAATAATGAAACTTAATTTAAGAAAAAAAAACTGAAATGAAAGAATTCACACATTCTATTTCACGCCGTTGTTTTGTTTTCAATTTCTTTTCTTTTTTTGTGCTGATCAATATTCATTGCAATCGACTGAAATAGAAATTTTGAGAATATTTTTTTGTCTGTAACGCATAAACACCGTTCGTTGATTGATTTTACACGCATGTAAATCTATGTAGGTTTAGTTTTTCAAATGTATGTAAGCAGGTCAGGGTGTACGTGAGGTTATGTTTTCAAAAGAATGAATTTTACTCAGTTTAGGTGAGAAGTGTGTAGAGGTTGTCTGTTACAATATGACTGTGGCTTGAGGAATATTAAATGGAAATAAAATATTAACCCAAATAATAGCGTCAAAATAAATAAAAAAATAACAACGTATATTTATGTTCTTTCACCCTCAAGCTTGAGGGGATAAAATAATTAACTTCAGAAGAAATTTTATAATAGAACTTTTAAGACTTCTGTTGGAAAATGCGTTTAGGACATTGATGCTCAAAACTTCCCAAAAGCATACGTTAGCATAAATAGGTAAAAATCTACTCGCAATGTTTCTCTTTTTCTCAGTCATTTTTTGTTATGACTCTCAGTTAAGCCACAAACTCTCAATTAAGACATTCACAACACTGGTTTAGGTACATAATAATAAATATTTCTGCATATATTTTTTTTTCGCTTAAGGTACTGAAAATGCTTCTTAGGTTTGCATTATGCGGCTTAAACATTCAAAATGTCATGAGAATAAGGGGAGTTATATGGGGAGGGGAATACCAAAATATCCAAATATGCGGGATATTGGGCGGTATGATGAGGCGAAAACCGAAAATGCCGGTTTACCGTGACATAGGACATATTCCACAACGTGGACCGATATTTTAGACGGAAGATTTGACATTCACTGAGAACACAGAATATAAAAAACTTGGTAAATTTCAACTTATTTCAATTTTGGGTAACAAAAAATGCAAAAATATTAGGTTGGGGGGAAAAAATAGAATGGATCAAATTTCCATCTGCGAAGCTTTGTTCGAGAACGATCGTGGTCAAAGAGCGGCGAAACACCTCAAATGGTGGCAAACCAGGACCAACGACAAGGAAGTTTTTGCTATGCATTTAGTGGGACTTGAAGGGAATTATTTATTATGAATTACTTCCATATGGTCAAACAGTAAATTATGATCTCTACTGGATCGTTTGAAGATAGCAATTGACCAGAAACTGCCAGAATCGGCAAACAGGAGAGGTGTCGTGTTCCACCAGGACAACGCTAGACCACACAATATACTGTGACTCGCCAGAAACTTCCGGAGCTTGGTTGGGATGTTTTAATGCATACGCCATACAGTCCGGACTTGGCACCAATTTTTCTTGCATTGCAAAATTTATTTAATGATAAAAAGTTGGTATCTGGGGAGTATTGTTAAAATCGAATACTGGCGATTATTGCAAATAGAGAGCAGGACTTCTATGAGAAAGGCATTATGAAGTTACCTTTAAAATGGCAACAAATCATACTACAAAACGGTGCATATTTGGCCCTAATTGGACATTCCGAAGCATATTAAATAAAGTCCTATAGTTCATATAAAAATAATGGTTTTCTTTTTTCCCATCCTAATACATGGGTCTATGATTAGGGATAACCTTCATATAACGGTACGTTTAAATTTTTGGTACGTTTAAATCCCCATTTAGCTGTAATCCGGTATTTTGATTTTTCTTTCTACCAAGAGTTATGAATATTGGTTCACTTTTTAGGATAGCCACATATGAAGGTACATCCCAAATTTCGGTAGGTTAACACGTCTGTTAAGGTTGTATTTAAACCCTACACAACTATGTTGTCAGGGTATTATAGCTTTGTGTGGCCCCAAGAGTTTGCAACGCCTCGAAATATTGGTCCTAGACCCACCTTTAGTCTAGACAAATGGGCCCGTCCGTCCGTCCGTCTGTCCATTATAATTGGTAAAGACGATACAGGCCTCAATTATTAGCATTCGCCATGTAGGACGGGTTGACTTTGCATGTAGGGCAGGTTCTGCTTAATGGTAATGATACGTAAATATACACATATAAAGGGGTCTGACCATAGAATAAACATGATGTTGTGATGAAGATCGGCCAATATTTGGCGTGTCAAGAACACTCAGACTTTAGTGCGAAAAAAGACCAAATTCGTATTCTAAGATACAGGGTGAGATAAAAAAACTGCAAAAAAGGGCAAATATTCACATTTTTTTAAAATTATATTGAATGAAAGCAAAAAATATTGGAAATAGCATAAAATTTTAGAATAAGTTTAGATTTGTTCGAATTGGTTACCTTTGGCACGAGTTATGGTCTTAAAACGACCAATGGAACCGTCACACGTCGCACGCTGCGTTTGCTTGAGGTGATCGAAATGAAGCGAGGAACCCCATTTTGTAACCATTCTTGGGTGGCGCGTGCTGAGTGCGGTGTTGAGTCCTGTTGGAATGTCCAAGGTTTCCGGCCAAAATGTTTGAGTGTCCAAGGCTTTAATACACCCTCCAGAATATTTTCCCGATAATATTCGACATTTATTCTGATGCCACGGTCGATTAATACGAGCGGAGAGCGACCATCGGCTGTTATGGCAGCCCACACCAGCACCATGGCCGGCGCTTGAGTTCTGGTGGCCAACCGAATTTGCACATTTGGCAAGTAACCAAGATCATTTTGTTTGTTTACAAACTGCTGGACAAAAAATTTCGGAGAAAATCAAATTCGGCAGTTCACCACTTTCGGCCAAGCGAAGCAACTCTTCAGCTCTTTTGAGTCTATTTCTGCTTTTGTACGCTTGTAAAGAATATATTGTGCTGTCACTGGAGTAATTTTAACAGCTGTCGGACGAGTGTCTTAGAAACGACAGAAGTTTGAAGTTGGTTGCAGTTTTTTCATCTCACCCTGTATTTACTCATAAAGGAGATAGACCCGAGAAGTTTATAGTATACCCAAGAGGATCTTCTCTAAAGATCGAATGATATTTAGACGAATAAATTTACCGAAAACTTATTTTGTGTGTGTGTGTGTTTTTTTTTAAAGCCGCTCTACAGATTACAATTATAAGCCGGACATCACAACACACGCGGACCTATGCTAACTGCAATTTATGGAGTAAAGAAGTTGTTGAAAATGTAGTTGTCCTAAGCAGAGCATAAACACGATAATGCGACCCCCGTTTCTTGTGATCAGAGCTCCGATTTGTTCGATTTTACTCGCGAGTGAAAAATACTCCCGAGTGGGAGTAAGTAAAGAGTACGAGTTTTTTAGGGAGTATACACTCCACTCTTTCATTTTGTTGGGGAGTGCTCGCGAGTACTCCTTGTTGAAGAAAAAGAGTATGAGTCAAAATGTTCGAAATAGAGTAAGAGTTCACTCTAAGAGTGAAATCGAGTGGACAAATAAATTTGGTTGTTTGGTTATTTGTGTGTGTGTAGTCGGAAAATTTTTTTTGATGTTGATCTTTTGTGTGCTGCGGGGAGATAGATCATGTTCAAAAAACATAAAAGGACATAGCTTATTTTGTTTATTGAAAATGTTTACACATGTGAGGTACAAATAAATACATAAAGAGAACGCAGAGAACGAGCTTGTTGATGCACGCTTTCCCAGCAGTACTGCAAACCAAACATCACAAAACAAACAAACAATGCACACAAACAAAATCAAGTAAAGCAACGGTATCACAAACAAAAAAATAAATAAAAATAAAAGAGTACTCGGCAAGAGTGTAATCTGCTCGATTTCGAGCGTATTTCACTCCCACACGAAAACGAGCGAAGCACTTGCGCTCTTATTTGAGTGGCAGAGAAAAATAGAGTATACTCTATTTACTTTTTCTACTCGCAGGAGTACTCCTGCTCGAATTCGAGCGAGTTTCACTCTTTACTCGAATTCGAGCGAGCATTTCGGAGCTCTGCTTGTGATCAAACCAATTTCAGACAATTGTTGTCGATTTAAATTAGTCGTTACCTTTTCAGAATGAGTAAGGGATTTGAGTTCTAACGTAACGCAAAATACAATTAAAGATCGGTTACACCCGTTATTCGTCTTTTTGAACCAACCCAGTATATGCACAATTCCAAAACTCAATCTTAAATAGACACATTTTTACTGACTAAACATTTACTTAATATCTTTTTTATATGATTATTTTTAATAATTCTGAAAAAATCATTCGCTTCCCAAAATTGTTTCCAATATTTTTTTTGAATACAAATTTGATATTTTAGTCAAATACCATCTTTTAAAAAAATAACAGTTCCTACCTTACATATATATTTTCACTATTTCTATTGTGCATTTTTTCAAACGGAAATGATAAAATAGCCAATTTCAATCACTATTCAAAATGTTTATTTGAAATTTCCATATTTAAAAGATTTCGCATTGTCGTTTTATCATATGCATGCAAATTTGAACAAATTTGGCAAACGTTTAGAATACACACGCTACTACTACGCATACACCTCCATATACATATATAAATGAAAACACTCACTCATCAATATTTATGCATTCAAAATCTTGAAGAAAAAAAGCAAAAGTTATTAGCAAATCGATAAACGAAGATAGAATCGAATATTCTTCTATTTGTATAATCTAACCAAAAAACAAGTTTCTCTCTTAAGTCTTTTGTTTTGTTATCGTTTTCATTTTCGATTTCTCGAGGTAATCGCATCATCACTAATCACAATGTTTACATAATTTCAATAGACATCAAACAGCCAAAATTATTAACAAGAATCGACTTTTTTCCACAGAAATTTCTTTTGAAAATATATAAAAATAATAAAAATATAGAAAATAATAATTCAACGTTTATTATTTATGTTTTGATTCTTTCTTTGAAAATGTATTCTTCTTCTTTTTTCATCGTCGTTATCTTCCATGACTCAATGGCATTGGCGGTAACCGCCTAAATGAATGCTTCGTATAGTGGCGGTGGTCTGTCAGTAAATAAAACTAAATCAACTCAAACAGCGGTAGCCGCAGCAACAACAACAAAAGCGTAACTTCCAGTTAATAGAAGAAAGTGGGCCAATTATGAATAAGCCACACTTACATCTAACCAAACACTCTTTTTCTTCTTCTTCTTCGGTGTGCTCTTCTTCTTCTGCGTCTTGTTGTGGCTAACATAGAAGAAAGAAAATAGTCAGTAGCGTCGTCGTCTCAGTGAATATAACAGCAATTGAGTTCCGAACATACTGAGAATTCGTTAAATGTTTATACCCTACACAACTATGTTGTCAGGGTATTATAGCTTTGTGCAGCCCCAAATGTTTGTAACGCCGCGAAATATTGGTCCTAGACCCACCTTTAAGTATACCGATCGTCATATCTCGACTAGCTGAGTCGATCTAGACATGTGTGTCCGTCCGTCCGTCTGTCCATTATAATTTGTAAACACGATACAGGCCACAGTTATGGTCCAATCTTCACGAAATTTTGCATGTAGGATGGGTTCTGGCCAATGAAGACCCCTATTGTTTTTGGAAAAGATCGGTTAATATTTAGGGTATGAAATGGACCAAATACTAAATTTTTGTCGGTTTTTCTGGTCGCTCCAGAGGCAATTATGGCCCAAACACCGCGAATTTTTGCATGGAGAAGGGGATCGGGCCAGAGAATAAGCATGCATGTTTTGATAAAGATCGGTCAATATTTAGCGGGTCAAATGGACCCTGACTTTTGTGTGAAAAATGACAAAATTTGTATTCTATGGCATATATATTTACTCCTGGAGGATGTAGACCCCAGGAGTTGATAGCATATCCAAGAGGAGTGGTTGGCCTTTAAATTGATACCAAATATAGTGATGTATCTACTCAGATGTGGGAGTTACAGTCAAATATTTACAGGTGCTTACGTATTCAGATATTATTTAGTAACCCATTACCACATTAGAGGGAGAAATATCGCGCTGATGGCTTTGAAATTGTTCATGAGGTTCCAGTTATGGTCAAGAACAACGCCTATAATTTTCGGTGATGATCAGATTAAAATTTTGGGATGAAATGGACGGAGAATATAATTTTTTGTGTGTTTTCGAGTAGAGTATAATCCAAAAATCACAACACAACCCACCGTGAAGGTAATCTGGACAAGTAATTAGAAGGACTGTACTGAATATTCGAAAATAGTAAGGAAGAGGTGTTGTTAACCTCTAATCGGACAAGAGGGGCAAATATCACGAAATATTACTCAGACTCGGAATAAACATCCTCAGAAAGTTAGAGTTCGTGATAGTTGTGTAGGGTATCGTATGGTCGGCCCCGTCCGACTATACTGCTCCGCTCACTGGTTTTTGTATCAATTGTTGGTATGTTTATTATAAATTCTGATACTTCTTCTTTTTCTTTTTGTTATTCTTCGGTGGCCATGTTTGGTAAACCAGAGAGCAGTAACAACTAATAATGACACTAAATCAATGTGGGTTTTCTCGTTTAGTTATTTGTTGTTGTTATTTGTGGAGGTTTTATTTTATGCTATTCTATTTTTATATTCCATTATGGCTAATAGCACAATGCAGCCAATTTTTTTGTTCTACAAAGATTTTGTTTTTGATGTTCCAAACAAATATATAATATAGAATATCTAAATAAAAATATTAAAATTTTATTAACAATTGGACAGGTAATTTTGACCAACGCAGGATGGTTCAGAAAACGCCCAAAAATCCTTTATTCCGCCACCGATATGTAATTTCTATATGGGAAGCGATAGCAAACATATTGAAACTGAGGAAACAAAAAAAAATATGTCACAATATTGAATGGTATTGGCGTGACATGTCACTTAAAACGACAAATTTTCATCACTTTTGCAAAATACGTATTTTTGCAAATTCCTTAAGAAAGCATTTTCCCGAGAACTATTACAGGTAGGATTACTATTGTAGGTAGAGTTATTAGCTGTATCAAATGTGTTAATAAATTACCGTAGCATTTTTTACTTGTTGCAGCTGGGGTCACAGTTATAACACGAACGTAAAAAAAATTGTACCCGGAGAAGGCATATAATTTGCCCCCGAAAATACATAATTCAAGAAATGTCAGTTTTAAGGGGGGAAATGCCAACGGCGTTAGAAAGAGTACATGACTGGCTCTCGTATGAACTAGAATTACTGACTTTGACCAAAAAAATAAAATAATGACGGCCATTTATTTTTTTTTTAAAAAATCGTCTACACTGCGTATCATAACTATAGACGCACCTTTAATTCAATTGGTGTGTTAGTTGAGAAATAAAATGGACCCATTAAGTTATTGTTCACAATAAAACGATCAAGAACACATATTATTCAACAAAAATAATTAAAATAAAAAAATTAAAATAATTAATGGTTTCGCCGAATTCTGCACTTTCAAAATTGCTGGTGTTGCATAACTATAGACGCACTTTAACAAAATTAGAAAAAATTATTTTTTAAAACTTAAATAAAATAAAATAACTTTTATAATTAATGGGTGGGGCCTCCCTTATTTTGAATAGGTACAAAAATTTTATCCATCACACTGTTAATCAAAATTATTCACAAGTCTTCATCGATTGACCGCCATTCATCGATAATCACTTCTTGGAGGTAAAATACAATTTAGTATTGGCGGTTTTCTGCATAGACACGACGAGTCAAGATTCCACACATGTTCTCGATCGGATTCTGGTCGGAAATTTTAATATTTTTTTTAATTTTAACCATACTTGAGTACGGCGAATTTTATGAACTGGCGCGTTGTCCTGCTAAAAACGAGTCCTTGATTGTTGCTGCTTTCCAAAAATGGCAATAATTTGTCTTCCAAGACTTGAACGTACTCCATTGAATTCATCCGACCACATGGAAATGTCAAATAAAGCATTCCGTGGCTAGAAAATGCAAGTAAAAGGTATCAGTCGGTGTTGCCGACAGATATATACCCTCAGCATATGGTTTGCGGAGTTCCTCGGAGTTACACACAGATTTTATTATTCTTTTTATATAAGGTATATTTTTTATCAAAGATGTTTCGGATTTAATGCTGATACAATCGGTTTTTCAATTAGCTTAAAATAAAATTTAGAACTAATATTGACCCTTTTTGGGGGTGGTACGAGAAGGAGTAAACCAATGACCAATAATAGGTTATGTAAAGTTTGTTTTGAGGGGAAACGGCGAACCTTTGATTTTTTTTTTTTTGGAAATTCGCCAAATTTTTACCACAATCTAACATAAAAAATAAGGAAGTACTTCACCGATTGGCTTTATCCTAGATCATACGAGAGCTATACAATCCCAGAGAAACGTGTCAAAATTTTGAGTTATCGTGCCCGCCATTCGTAAAACACTGTTTCGAGAAAAATGCGTTAAAATGTTGAGAGTTACTCTTGCCGTCACTTGATGCTGACACAATAAATCGTGTATATCTCCATGATTTCTAGAGGTTTTGCACTTGAAATTTTAGATTTATAAGAGAGAGATTTTCATTAATATTAGATTTATAAAACTTGAAAATTATGATCCTTTGTGGGGGAGGAGTGGAGGATCATAAGGAGTTAAGCAATTGGTCCCATGTTAGGACAGGATCTGGGCTTGGTAAAGATAATAAGTTTGATTCAAATCGAATATTTCGTTCGCATGACATTATGAAATTTATTTATTTACATTTTGGGGGGGTGCCAGAAGAAGTGAACCGACATTCCCAATCTTCGAACTTGAACTAAGTTTGGAAGAAATATTACGATGTGCAAAGTTTTAATGGAATTGGTTACTTTCTTTGAGAGTTATCGTGCGAAGAGGGCCGAACAAACATGTATGTAAATATGTAAATCGACTACAGATTGTCTGAAATGGGTTTGGTCCAAAGAAACAGGGGTCCACAAACATTATTTCGATGAGGCTCATTTTTGCCGTATCAAAGTGTATATACCCTCATTAGCCATAAGTCTTCATAATGCCTCTCTCATGGAGGTCCTGCTCTCTATTTGCAGAAAACTCTAGTGGTCGATTTTCACAATTCCCCCCTAGATACTAAGTTTTTATCATTAAAGAAATTTTGCAAAGCTTGGTGTAAAGTCCGGACTGTATGGCGGATGCATTAAAACTTCCCAACCAAGCTCCCGAAGTTTCTGCCGAGTAACTGTAGATGTGTGTGGCCTAGCGTTGTCCTGGTGAACACGACACCTCTACTTTTGGCCAATTCTGGCCGTTTCTGGTCAATTGCTATCTTCCAACGGTCCAGTTGTTGACAGTAGAGATCAGAATTTAGCGTTTGGAATCCAGCTTTGTGAAAACGGGTTGAATCGGTTTTATGGTCGATTTTTAGCTCATGGGCGATGTTACGACTGTTAACATGCCGGTCAACTTCGATTTTAAAACCGTTATCAAATGACCAAAAATTGGTCACTAAATTTTTAAATCTCTTATCAAACATATTGAAAATCCGATTTCTTCCGAACTTTGTATATCGTAATACTTATACTAAAATTAGTAGTTCCTCTCAGGTATATTCCCCCATACGTCCATTTGATGCGAATTGAGTTTCGGTTTTGACCTAACTGTGCACATTATTTCATTTTTATCATACTCCAAATATTAATATCTGCCCACTGCCTTTGATACCTTCCCCATAAGGGATAAACGTTTTGGAGCAATCAAATGTATCCAAATTTTACACATTCTAAAATTTGAATCGTAACCTCCTTCTGGTACCTCCCCTCAAAAGTGTAATGTTTTTAAAACATCGTAATATTCTTACCAAATCTATATCAATACCAAATCTACATTATTTAAACCGAATTATGAATTATGGAATATATAATTTACTTACTTACTTAGCTGGCTTGTTACAGAACGGTTGTTCCATAAGCCGAGCTTAAAAAAGATTTCCAAGCGCGTCGGTCTTGTGCGCAAGTCCACCAATTTGGAAGACCACGTTCCAAGATATTGTTTTCTACTTGGTCTTTCCATCTAATTCGTGGCCTTCCCTTCTACGGGAACCATCAGTAGGCTCATTTTTATATGACTTTTGAGCTGGGGCATCTTCATTCATCCGCACAACATGGCCTAGCTAGAATATATAATTTAGGGTTTGATATTTTAAGCTCAACACATATGTCTTCCCATAGAAAAGTTGTGTTTTAAAAAAATTCAAACTTTCTAATGTAAGATCCAGTCCACATCTGACAATACACATCCTCCCACGATGTGAATTTTTTATTAACATCTTTACAGCTACCATTTTGTTTTAGCGAATTTGTTCTCGTTCACATTTCATTAAGTCATGAAACTAAAAAACCTCCGGTTATTTGCTGAACTGAAAATGGGCTATAAAAACAAATTTGTTTTTATGGTCCTCCTCCAATGCTGGAAGATTTGTGTTGTACTTGAGTTTAAAGACCTTTCCTTAGCTCCATAAAAACTCCGGAGTTAACAACCAAGAAACATTTAACATTAAATCTCTTGCCCATTCATTAATTTCCTAATGAGCAACAGATTGGAGTAATTCGGTAGCTACCAAAAAAAACCTGTCGAATTTCCCTTTCAATCTGCAAAACAAATATTTGTAATTTATTCTCTATTTTTGTGGAGTGGCGTACATTAACCTCCAATGATTGGAGTAGAAAAAAAAAGTTCACCAAAAAAATCTTCTCAGGAAATTTGTTGTTGTTGTTATTGCAAATAAAATCCAAACAACAGTGAAAGTAATGAATATTTCATGAAAATCAAATATCATCTGCCGTAGTCGTAGTTGTCGTTTACGTCGTAGTCGTCTTCTTCTTATTTTCCAGCTTCTATGTACATACGTCATTATCGGCCACATGATCAGATCATTGTCGTTTTATGGTGCTGTTATTGTTGTTTTATTAACATTTTCCACAGTAGGCACACCAACCAACAAGTCCACTAAATTTACCAGGCATTCGTCGTCGTGCCATCTAGCTGGCGGCATGGGATGAGTTTCGGTTTCGGCTTAATTGAAATTTGAATCTATAAACCAAAAAAATAAAGCAGCATCAACAACAAAACCCGAAACCGAAAGGAGAAGTGATCGTCATGCACTTTCTTTTTCATTGACGTTGTTGCAGCATTTGGTGACCAGTAACAAAAACAAAAAAAAATATGTATGAATGAATGGTTGGAGGTTGTTCGGGGTAAACTGCCTCCAATGACATCCAAAGCACAGAAAAAACAAAAACAAGTTTATCTTCGTTCGAAATATCAACAACAACAATGACCGTAGTTATAGAAAATGAAATTTATTTTATTGGCGTTGCCTGCCGACTGTAACACCAAAATGTTGCAAATGTCAAGGTCCCACCAAAAAAAAGCAACAATAACAAAAAATCGACAACACTTTTGGCCATGCCATGGAAAACTTGAAGTCGAATTTTCAGTTCATTGCTTTTTATTTCCATCAACAACGAAAAATTTGAATGCTGTTATTTTTTCCAACTTTTCTTGGCCAAATAACGGAACCAAGCTTGCATGAAGTTGTGGAAAATAAATGGCAATGATCGCAACGTAGGTGATCTGCCCACAATGCATCGACATATATGAACATAGATGTGTACATATGAACATGTGTGCAGATGTTTTGTTTAAACGTTGTTGAGTATGTGGGCTTTTGTGTGTGTGGAAATTTCAAATTTTCATTTCACATATGAAAATTAATTGCAGATGTTCGAATGTTCGGGAGTTGTAAATTAGTAAATATTTTCATATTTACTGAAAGTGACAGGCAGAGCACACAAAATATTTTAAAGGATCTCCAATAAGATGTTATTTTGGTATAAACAATATAGATGAAAATACGAGTATTCTATTGGTAATGTTGTTAAAAAGTTACAGAATAGGCCTACTGGCTTCAAAATAGTCTTCTATTTTGGTAATCTATTTACTTACTTAATTGACTCGAGACAGAACTTTTGTTCCATAAGACGAGCTTAAAAAATATTTTCAGGCGCCGTCTTATGCGCATCTCTTCCAATATGAAAGACCATTTTCCGAGATGTTGGCTTCTACTTGATCTTTCCAGCTATTTCGTGGTCTTCCCCTTCTGAGTGAACCATCAGCTGGCTCGATTTTATATGCATTTTGTGCTGGGACATCCTTATGCATTCGCACAACATGACCTAGTCTGATTATGTTGATGTCCGTATATAGATGGTATCGCTAGTGGCTCATTCGCCGGCGATATTGACCGTCGACGCAGATCGGCCAATAGATCTTTCGGAGAATTTTTCTCTCAAACACTTCAAGAGCTGCCTCATCTGCTTGCGCAATTATCAATGCTTCAGATTCATACAACAGCACGAGTGGTATCAACGTCTTGTAGGGTGTGAGTTGGGTCTGGCGAGAGGTGGCCTTGCTTTTGAGTTACTTACTCAAAAGATAGTAGCATCTGTTGGCCAACATTATTATGCTCCGGATTTTAAAGCTGATGTTATTAGTTATGTTTATGGCGG